>NC_091821.1:248361766-248603040 GCF_038994185.2 Dermacentor albipictus
AGTGCCTTTCCCGAACATGAAGTCAGGAATATAGGCATTAGATTTTCAAGCTATGATTTCTTCTCCGGCTTTGGGATTGTTACGGTTGGCGTGTAACACCCCGGGCAAAAAAGGATGCTCAAAGACTATGCCTGACCGAAACGAAGCATTGATTCCTAATTTGCTATCGTTGTCTCGATTGGTTGCGGTCTGGCAGGCGCCCCACAGCGATGACAGGCTCCTTTGTGTGTACGACTCTAGGGAAGAACCCTTTTCACAAACTGTGCGACGCCTGCAGGGGAGCACCCTTTCCGCGAACTGTCCTACTCTGGTTCGCGGAAAGGGCCTCCCCTAAACAGGACCCGCGGGTTGCCGCCAGAGGAGGCAAGCTTGTGCAACGTCACCTGGGAGAAAGCATCAGCCGCCCATCCCCAACCAGACTCCGTGGGTTGCCGCCAGAGGAGACAAGTACAGTGCTCACGGAATGAAACGCGTCAATTTAGGGCTAACTAATGCCCATACTTTCGTTCCCACCGGCTGCAGTTCGCGTCACATCGACGTAACTTTCGTGTGTACACTTAGAGCGGAGTCAGAGTCACCTTTAGTGACCAGATTCATAGCGACATGACATGGAACTCTCGAGTTCTCTGCACATATGCTGGCTTCTACGAAATACTCGCTGTCGCGTTTCATTCCGTGAGCACTGTACGTGCAACGTCACCGGGGAGAAGGGATCATCCGCCTACGATCCCCGACACGCGGGTTGCCGCCAGCGGAGGCAAGCAAGTGCAACGTCGCCTAGGAAAGTGGAAGCAACCGCCAAGCACCGAAGGGACTCAGTGCATGTCACGTGACGCTGACGTGACCAAGATCCCGCCTACGATTTTAGTGGGCCTATTTAAGGGGCTCCACAATGTACTTTTTAATTCATTCATTCTCTTCTTCTTATCCTTCACCAACCATTGCATAAACAGTGCAAGTTTCGCACTAGAAATCGTCTCGTCCTTGCATGGTCGCCATGGTCTACCGGGCACCTGCCGCCCGCCGACAACGCCACGCTACCCAATAGTAACGCCGGTCGAGGTGTGAGAAACAGGCGTCGCAAGAGGATACAGACAACGTCGGCCTTCTTCCAAGTGCTGGGGAAGTTTCCAGTGTGCCATATCTCATTGGAGAGTCTGGTTAGACCCGAGTTTATTTTCACCACCAACAGTAGAGTGCGTTTTACACAGAATAGTTGTGGCGTGGAAAGTGGGAAGAAAGCTGCGCTGATGCAGCTTGACTAGCCCCACCTCCCATCCGTACAAGGCAGCAGAACGACAGTACAGCAAACTTCATACAGTCTTAACGTATGAGATAGAAAAATAAAACGTGTACAATGATTGTCAAGTTAACATAATTATATGCGCCCTTGGGTGACTACAAGTACATCAATCATTCACGCACAAAAAAACAAAACCAAAGACAAAGAAAAGCAAATTACTGCAGGGTAACATAACAATAAGACATACTGTAAACAGAAAGGAGTGCTTTGTTTTGATGTAATTTTTCTGGGCTTGTAGTGGATTATGTGAATATGTTGAATAGCTCTCTTCCTGAAAGAACACTTAAGTATCTTCTGTAGGCTTGAACATATTGAGTATGTGCGGAATTGTGCATTTTAACATTTGGAGTCAGTAATTCGTTCGTGTTCGCGGATGTACAAGTGTTCAGAATTTTAGGTGGGACGCAATGAAATGTTCGGCTGTAAATGCGCTAAACCTCCCAAGTTTAGGCTATTTCTGCGAATTTCAGACCTCAACGAAAACAACAATTGATGTTCATAGGCAACACTGAATTCTAAAACCTTGAACTTCATAAATAAGTGAGATGTATGATCTCTATAGCCTAAATCTGGAACAGCTCGCAATGCACATTTTCGAAGTGTATATAACTTTTTCTTTGATGTTTGAGTTCCAGATGCCCATACCAACTGGCAGTAGCGTAGGTGGGAACTAAAAAGTGCATTAAGAATATGAAGTTTCTTTGGAACCAGCAGAAACGACTGACACCTCCTTAGCACACCTAAGGATTTTCTTAGCTTAATACATAATTCTTCACTGTGGGAATCCCACAGCATATGTTGATGAAAGATAATGCCTAAAGTTCTGACAGTCTCTGAAAGTTCAATTTCTAAATTCAGTAGCAGTTTATGCGAGCACTTGCAAGCCGTTCCTTTTGCGCGGAAAAGAAAGGCCTTGGTTTTAGAGCTGTTGATGTGTAACGAATTACGACAAGACCATTCGGACAAATTGCCTAAAGTATCATTAGCTGCTTGAATCAACTCATCTACGTTTGTTTCTGTAAAGAATAAGCTCGTGTCATTTGCATAGATAATGTATGTTATTGGTCGATCTATGTTTACAATATCAAAAGAAGGCCTAATATACTTCCCTGCGGTACACCACGTTTGATTTTTGGGGGCGTAGATATTTCCCTATTTATTGACACACACTGGTACTGATCGATAAGATAGCTCCTTATTAAGTCAAGTGTAATGCCTCCGATGCCATAATAGGGTAATTTTTCTAACAAAGTTTGGTGATCCGTCCTATGAAACTCTTTTGTATGCATATGCATATCCTGTATGAATGTATGAACCTGTATGAACCTGTATTAATGCATATCCAAAAATTTATATAGTCTAGGGAAAATAATTTTTTCCAGAGCCTTTGAAAATACTGGCAATAATTACTCACTTCGTTTTTGCCACCACTTTTGTAAAGTACTACGACCTTTGCCTTTTTTCATACGCTTAGGGAACAGACCTGTGCTTAAAACAAGATTATATATATGGGTCAAACAAGGTACCAACAAATCAATGACAACATAACCGGTTCCAATTTTATGCCGTCAATGTCTTCGCTTTTACTTTTTTTTAAGTTTCATAAAAACATTAGTGAATAAAGGGAAAAAAAAGTAGTAGTAGTACTAGTTCTGCGTAGTAGACGTAGTAGTTCTGCGGAGACCCGCAGGGTCTCCGCAGAACTACTACGTCATAAAAACATTAGTTAGCTCAGATTGTTCTGTGGGGCAAATAAATGTAGAGGGTGCCATTGGTGTCGGTAAATAACGTAACGTATTCCCATCGTGAGTACTGTCCGATAAAGAACTAAAGTGGCCATTAAATTTATTGGACAACGCTTTTCCCTTAAATATATGTTTGTCAATTTTAATTTCGTCGATACGGGGCGCTTGTTTGCGTGAAAATATAATTTTGTTTAGGGTTTTCCACATTTGTTTGGTGTCTATGCGGCTGTCGAGGATAGTAAAGTAATAATTACGTTTGGCTTGCCTTCCTAAACGTTTGGCGGCTCTTCCTAAAACTATCACGTCTTAATCTTAACCCTTGTGTTCTCCAATGGATACGCAACTTTCTGACTAACCGTCAACAGTCCGTTTATGCTAACCAATGCTCGTCTAATTTATCACCCGTTATCTCCGGCGTGCCACAAGGCACAGTCCTGGGGCCCCTACTCTTCTTAATATACATTAACGACTTACCGATAGGTTCTTCTTCCAAAATTCGTTTATTTGCTGATGATTGTGTAATCTATCGTCCTATTACTAATGACGCTGATTCTCGCGGTCTCCAGTCCGACCTTAACGTAATTGAAACTTGGTGTAATGATTGGCTAATGTCCCTCAACGTCAAAAAAACGTCGCTACTTACTTTCCATCATCGCCAATCATTTATTTCAGCTAATTACATTATCGCCGGTTCGGAAATATGTGCTGTGACTTCTTATAAGTACTTAGGTATTAACTTGTCCAATAACCTCGGTTGGTTCTCGCACATTTGCAGCATTAGCAATGATGCTAATCGTGTATACTATGCTACCCCCTGCGCCGTAATCTACGTCTTGTTCCGCCCTCAGTAAAACTACTCGCATATTTAACAATCGTTCGACCCAAACTGGAATACGCATGCTTTGTGTGGGACCCACACCAATCTAACCTGGTAACAGCACTAGAATCCATACAGAATCGTGCACCAAAGTTCATTCATTCTGACTACTCTTACCCCACTAGCGTTACTAAACTTAAGTCATCTCTGAACCTTCCAACCCTCGAGCAGCGCCGCAAGACAGCAAGACTGTGCCTGTTTTAAAAATTTTATCACTCACTACTTCATCAGACCGTCATTACGCCTGCGCATCGCACTTCATCCCGTCATAGCCATTCAAAGGCTGTTTATCCCCCTCCAGCTCGCACCTCCGCTCATCTTTGCTCTTTCTTCGTTCAAACAGCGAAAGACTGGAATCAACTACCTGCTGAAGCGGTGCACCACTCCATTCATTCGTCGTTCAAGGCATTTATTGAAGATATGTTCTAAATATGCCCACACCTCACGTAAAACCCCAAATCGGGTATTTGAGGTACCAATAAATAAATAAATAAATATTTTGGCAAGATTGTTTTTGCAAGTCTTAAATATTTTTAGTGCATCTAAATCTCGATTTTTCAAGAGCACCTGGTACAGCCTGTTTTTTGTACGCATCATTTTTAAGTGACTTAGTGTTACCCAAGGTTTACGTGCACGTTTTGGCTTCGTTATTTCTTTTTAAGGGAAATATCGTTTATAGAGAGAGGAAAAAATTCTATGAAACGCTCATATGCGGTATCAGCCGAAGAGCACGCAAGAACGTCGTTCCAACCAGTCGTGGCGAATTCATCTCGGAACTGAGACAGTGCAACCGTGTTGATGTCCTGATATATTATTTTCGCAGTGATGTCTTTTGCCATATGATACGTGTCAGTGATTAAATAAATGGGCAAATGGTCGCTAATGGTTACATTAATGCATGGTACCAGAAAATATGTCAAGTGATAGGCTGGTAATAAAAAGGTCTATAAGTGTTGCGCTGTTTGCAGTAATACGTGTGAGGGCGGCTATTACATTATAAAAATTGAGAATCGAGGATTGCAGATAACTCATTTTGCTTAGTAGATTTTACTAACTTATCGATGTTTAAGTCACCTTCTAAAATTAAAGTGTATTGATTTGCGTTAACAAACGAAAAAACAGCGTCTAGACACATGAAAAACTCACTCAAATTACTATCAGGCGGTCTGTACACCACAGCAAACAGAAATTTGTCGCATTTTATAGACAAATTATTTCAATATCAGCTGTGGAGAATGAAAGGTCATCTAGAAAGTCGCAGATAATGCACAAGTTTACAAACATGCAAACACCGCCACCCCTTCTCGATTTCCTATTCAAGTAAACGGCCCTGTATCCGTCCAAATGTATAGTGTCATGATCATTGTACCATGTCTCAGCATTATAACCGAGAAAAAAAAAAACCCAAATTCGTTTAAAAACATACAAAAGTCATCATATTTTCGGCTTGCCGACTACCTATTCAAATGCATAAAAGTTAAAGGCTATTTACATCTTTCCACAATATCGGACATCAGAGTGGTCGGACTGATACAGGACACACTCATTCATGATTTGCACGGTTCAGCATATAAGTACATACAGTTTGATTTACACGCAATATTATGGAAACATGACACTGCAATAAATACCTGTATTTATAAATAGCAGCATACTGCCAAGCAGGGAACAGACAAACGAAGGATATGGCTTTACCAACAAGTTTGATCAACAGTGGCAGAAAATTAAACCGTGATTTTTTCTGACGCATGTCACGATACAAGTAGAAATACAAAGCATCCAGACGAAAGGAAACGGGCCAACTACAGAATAGTACTTCGAAAGTTAGAACACAGAAGATAAAGAAATAAAAAAGTAGGCAGCAACTTCTGCGAAGAGATCAAATGCATGGCGAGCAACGCATGCGCATATCGCCTTCACTCCCGTTAGACTATCGGAAAGTGAACAGCTATGTGTCCCCTTGACACATTTGACCGGCGTGATATGATGTGGTCTAGTACCACAACTAACAGCTCTCTCAAAGCGCAGAGCAGTGGTTTTATCTTGCAGCCTTCATAATTTGTTGCGCATTTGATCTACGTCCTCACTGCACGAATTTTTTTTTTTTTTTTGGAGCGTTGTCCATCCGCCGGGCGAGAATCTTGCCATTTTGTACCCAAACGTATTTCCAACTGGTCTCGCGCTTATGTGCAGTAGCCTGGCCTAGCAGGCGTTTCCGCTCTGGGCACAGATGTTCGTTATTAAAGAATGGCGCCTGCGAGTCCAAACCTAGGTCAGAACACTTGAGCCGAGCAGCACGCGCTTTCTCGAGAAAGCAAGCCCGTTTGTGTCTCCGCACGAACTGGACTACCAAGTTCTTTTTTGTTGGGTCGTTGGCAGTCGGGACTCTGTGCACAGACTAGATATCAGCCGCAACAAGCGCAGCACCTATTTTTTCTCTAATTTTAATTACTGTTTCAGCGAGGTTTTTGGTGTCGTTGTACGGGATGCCTTTGAGCTGTATACATTTGCGTTGCGGGGGTATTGCTCAAGGTGTAGCATTCTGCTCTCGTGATTTTTCACCTGTTGAACAAGATCAGCACACTGTGGCTCTAGTCCAGCATTTGACGCCTTAAGTTCCTTGTCAGCCTTTATTTCTTCAAAATCAATATTTATGGAAACCAAGGAGACCTTAAGTTCCCTCAGTTCTTTTCGAATGTCCCGCTCGATTGTGTCTATAAAGCCTTTGAATTCAGCCCGGATTTCACGCTTCAGTTCATCGAAAAGTGCTCCGATCTATTTCGCTATGCTTCAACAACAGAAATAGGCAGTAACACACTTGTGGTAGCAACAACAGCAGCAAAAAGACAAAAATTCAGAAAGCACGCAGGAATTGGGCACAAACCTGCGTGAAAAGGTGCGCAGCGTTTGAGTCCCGTGAGCTTCGCTGCCGTTGCCGCTGCCAAGTGAAGGGCGGAGACGTTGTCCGATCAATCTGTAGGCTCAGGTTGAGGGGTTGAACCAATGCGAGGCGATGATCCAGGTAGCGTCACAATCACACGAGGGCTGACGTAGAGTGGCATTGCTCGATGCAGATGAAGATTGCTTGACTGATATCAGAGCATTGGTACCGTCACATCAAGCCAGAACGAAAGATTCCAGCAGCCCTGCGTGAAAAGGTGTACAGCGTTTGAGTCCCGTGAACTTCGCTGCCCGTTGTCGCTGACAAGTACATCCAACTTCAGATGGACTTATCAAAGTTCCTCAGTATCTTGTTTGTGACGCCATCTTTTCCCACAGCCGAGGTGGTTTTTTTTTTTTGGGGGGGGGGGGGGTTTACGTGCCAAAACCACTTTCTGATTATGAGGCACGCCGTAGTGGAGGACTCCGGAAATTTTGACCACCTGGGGTTCTTTAACGTGCGCCTAAATCTAAGCACACGGGTGTTTTCGCATTTCGCCCCCATCGAAATGCGGCCGCCGTGGCCGGGATTCGATCCCGCGACCTCGTGCTCAGCAGCCCAACACCATAGCCACTGAGCAACCACGGCGGGTACAGCCGAGGTGGTCTTGAGGTCTGCGAGTGCTGCCCGGACTTCAGCTTCGGCGATGTCAGCATCTAGATTTCCGTTGGTGGCTCCCTCATATAGGGGATAGGCAGTTTCGTCCTTTTCCCCATTGAAATATCTTTCCGTTAATATTTTTATGATGTCGTTGACCATGGCTTTGAATTTGTGCGCTAGCTCTTGCATGCGTCATTGTGTGGCCCCTTAGTGTTGTCTGGCTCTAATTGGAAGGGGGGGGGCGGGGGGGGGGGGGCTTTAAGAGCGACCACGGGTTTTTGGAGCCGAGTTGTCCATTAATCCTGTCGCAGATTTGCATCCATTGGACTGAACTTAGTTCTCCCAAATACCTCTGTAATTATTTTTCTACTTCTGCCAACTGAAGTTTGAGGTTTCGGTTAAATTTATTTTTAAGCCATTCTGCTTGCAATTTTTGTTGTGTCTCGCACAAATTGATCAGCCTTGAGTCTGGCTTGGGCCCATTCTCTTCTATCAAGGCCTCTGCAGTGGCTTCTTCTGTATCTTTAATCAGTTCTTGAACCGGATCGTCAATGTTTTCGATTTTGTCCGCCGCTTTCCGGTTCCGTTGGTACCTAAAGAGGTCCCATTTAGTATGTTGGATCAGAGCTTTCTTTCTAGTCATAGCCTGTTGCTGGAACAGTAATATCGAGTAGGTAATGGGCACTGCCCAGATTGAGCCCTGTGTTTGTCCAGGTTGCTTTTTTGTCATGCCTGACAAAGCACAGGTCCGGGGTGGTGTTTCTTGTGAGACTATTACCCATCCTTGTCGGCTGTGCCGGGTCCGCCTGGAGTACTGGAACACTCCGGTGTACTGCAGCGTCATCTGTCACTGCAACCTGAAGTCATTGCTGTCTAGAACTGAGGTTTAACAGCGCGAATGAGACAAGGACTCGAAGAAACAAATACCACATATACTACTACCTGAGAAGGCGCATCGCGCCATCTGAAGCCCTTTTTGGTCTCGTAGAACCCTCTTAGGGACACGTAAAAAGGATGTGCAAATTAATCAAGTCTCAAAAATGGCGCCAAATACGACTATACAATGATTGGCTGAAAGTACTTGTTGAATAAAAAAAAGACCCGTGCAACAAGGGCGGAACGCTGCGCGACTGCAAGAGACTTGCTGGGCCATCTTCGGAGTTCCTGTGGCAACGTTGCAGACTCTTTTTACCAGAGCCGTGCGCTAGGATCACCAGTACCAACGTAGTCACCACGCTTGGGGAGGCTACAACTCCAGACAAACTTAGGAAGACCCTGGAAAAACACTCAAAATACAGTTTTGAGCCAAAGCTGACTGCTCCACAGCTCCTAGCCATGGGTAGAAGCATAGGAGACAGAGCTGAGGATCAAGACCGTGAACGAATCGTCGGTGAAGCTGTCGACTGCGTTCTAAAGCACGCATGCACCATGTGGAAAATCAGGTACGCCACCCATAAAGAAAATTGTAAAGAACCTGAACTATGATGCGCTTGAAGTACTACAGGCAGATAAAGAAGGCGGTTTTGTTGTTCTGCCTACAATCCTTATGAACGAAAAATCCAAGCAAGCTATAATGGAGAATTTCAAAGTTGTTTCTTTCGAACAGGAAAAGCAAGAGAAGGCCACCCTAAAGCTACTCAAAGACTTCCACCTCGTGTGTCTCGAAATAATTTGACAACAAAAATATATGCATGCCTACCGAACGGAACGAGCACACGAGTGTTTGTTTGTCTTCTGCAACCAAAGCGCTGAGCAGACGATTAGGGACACTACATGGTGTGAATGATCATCACTGAGTGTCCATTACTGAGTGATCATTACTACGTGATCTGTGAATGGAAACGTGCCAGCTTATATGGCGTTGCTGATGTATCGTAACTGTTTGTATTATCTTTTTTTGTAAATTATAATGATTTCAATTGCTTTCAGAGCGTTTTAGTTTAAAAATGCAGAAAGTGTTGCGCAAAATTATTAAATGTCGCGCGCTAGGCACACCGTTCGATCGCAGCGCCTCTTTGGTGGCGTCATCGCAGGAGCGTCTTCGGTTCTCCCTTTGTTTTGCTATACAGATGACATAGCGCCTCATTTCAGTACACCATACCGATGCTGGCCAGAATTGGAACAAACCCATAGACTCCGGAGAATCAATGCTGTTACTCCTCGTACTCGAACAGAAACGAATAATCAGCAACTCCGAATAGCGGATTCTCGATTCTAATCTGAATATTATTCGATATTTCGAATATTCGCACACTGCTAGTTTTTTCACGTGCAATATCAGTTACTCTCCTGTTCGTTTACTGACTTATCCCGTATTCATTGGTTCTTCCATCCAACGTTACTAAGCAGCTGATTAAAGTAAAAATGGCTGCGGGCAAGCAACGGAATGTAAATACTCGCAACGAAAAGGTTGCGAAAATGCTGAAGCGTCTGCTTGAAGCAGTACACGTTATTCCCTGCAGTTTGCAGACTCCGACTGACAAGAGCAGCGTGCAAATAAATGCTCGCCGCAGTGGGGACGTGGTGTTGACCGGGGCTGCTTACCCTTACTCTTAACAAAGTGTATGAACATGTATTTTCCCTCTCACTGTTTGCTAACAATTTGCTCTAAAATATTAGGGTCAAGAATCCCGTCAAGCTACCATTTCAGCAGCTTTTAATTCCTGTCCTTGCGTATTTTTCACGGTATCATTTTATTTATGTTTTTGTGTAACCACTATCATTGTTTATGAATATTGGATCATTGTATTTTAACATACCATTGTGTGAAAAAAAATGTCAATATACTGAAGCTGAAACTATTCTCTAGGCGCTTGTGGTGTTCACACACGAGAAGCCCAGACACCAGGCTCTTCTTGACACCACTTTATGGAGTTTCGTTCGAATTAGTGGGCTCGGTCAAGATATGAAACCATGCCTTCATGGGGGATCTTTTCGGATGAAATTTTCGGGCTTTTTGAGATACGAGTGCAGTACTTAACTTCCCTTCACCGTTGTACATCTCTGTTCTCTGTCATCATCATCCCTCATCAGACCTTTGCGCCCATTTCACTCCTCTGCCTTCCTTCAAAGGAACTCTATCTCTCTGGCAAAGTTCTCATTCCCGTACGGTCATAAACGTATGTGCTTCAGGTTACCGCCTTCGTCGATCTGCACGCAGAAACGTGGTTGGGTGAATCAGGCAAAGCATGGCACAGATTCGCCAGCTACAGCCAAGGAAAAATTGTGGGGCTGCACGAAAGTTCAGAACGGAGTGGACATGGCAGAAATGGGAGAGATGGGTGTTCGTGTCTTTAATGGAAACTGAAAGGGCTGGCCGACCCGCAGGCGTGGCGCGTTACACCAGATTAAAAATGAGTAAAAAATTTTCAGTGTGCCGATGTAGGAGCTAGAGTGTGTCGAAGCGCAACTTTTTTCACTCCGCTTTTCGTTCCCGTTTCAGCGAAAACGGCTCACTTCCTGCTCAACTCCGGAGCGAGCAAATAACCGGTTTGAACCAATTTATGTTCGCTTCCTTAGCGTAAAATAATTACAGCAAAAATCGTACTATTTATTATGTCTGAAAACTCGACATTGTTCATTAGCTGCGGAGGGGGATCGGAGACAGAAACGAGATTCAACATTTATTCCAAGTGTTGTTTATGTGAATGGAAGCTCTTTTCGGCGCTATTCAGTAAATTTGCCCTTGAGTTTCGGCATTATTTGTTTCCACCACCTGTTTCCAACACCACATGCGCGGCAAACAAGACGCAATGAAGACGGCCTGCTTAGTGCGCTTTCACTTGTCTACGGTAGAACCGTAGAGTGCAGTAGAAGCTGGGTGTGTTAAGATAAGGACAGACGATTTTTATTTTTCATCGAAATTTTTATATGAGGTGGGAAAATGCCCCTGCAGAAAGGAATCAACCTTCGTTCTGCGAAACTTAGCATGGATTTCTTAATAATATTCTTATTTCACTAAAGGTGGAAAATGGCGCTGCAGATTTTACAAATTCGAAGGCCCATCATTCTAAAATTAACGCATTGTACCCCACCCAAATTTTTTTTCGGTAAATCTGCACCACTAGCGCTTTTCTTCCACGGGAAGCTAAATTTATGCCACCTACGGCGTTTTCTTTTAAATTGCCAAACTTTGGTTTTTGAGAAACTGGCGCTGACTGGCCGTCTTTCTTGGGCCATTTTAGCTAAGGCGATGAAGCTGAAAAATATTCCTGACAAATCTTCAAAAGCTCTCTCGCAAACTAAAAAAAAAAGGTATGCAACTACACCACGTATTTATTTCGTTAAAAAATCCCAATAATGCCAAAATTACAAAAATAGTGAAAATTGGAACACTTTAGAGACGTTTTAAAAAAATAATCATCGCCGATGTTATGAAAATTTTATAGAATGTCCGCGCAGTACTGGTAAATCTAGTTCTGCAAAACATGTCGCATTACTTTACTTTAAGTGAGAAAATTGAGCCTACTTTAAGACTCTTGTATGGTCATCCCGACGATCATGTGTCTCGTCCTAATAATGAAATAAACATCATACTCATGTTTAGGTCTGAAGTCATTCTTTTTGTTGTAGCAAAGAAGCGTGACTCAGATTGTGTCTTTTTTGTCTCTTTTTAGCCATGAAATGAGTTGAGCTGGCGTTTTCAGGGCTCCTGCATCTGTATTCTTACTGCGGCGCGTTGAAGTAGCAAGCACGTGGGAGCGCGTGCAGCGAGTTCTTTCTTTTCTTTTTTCTTTTTTAGAGCTTAGTCGGGGGTACCTATTTATGGCATTGATCTCTAATTACATCTGCTATCTGAAATGTTCCCCGTGTACATGAACGATGCACCAGCCTAGTGGGAAAGCGTCATGACGCCACTGCAGTGGGTGAACTAGCTGGGTATGTCCAGATGAGGACAGTCTCAAACGGGTCGCGAAAATTTTTAATTTTCACCTAAATTTTTACATTGGGGATAAAAATCCTTCCACACCGCGGAACGGCGACTACTTTTCTCATACACATTTTTTTAAAGCGAAGCTTTCTTTGTCTCTTCGTTCGACTTTCCCACTGCCGCTGCTGCTGCCCCTTGTGCATGCGTCTTGCCCAGAGAAAAGCAGCGCGGGGAAACGTGTTCATACAAACATGACGTCTGAAGGAGCCAGAAGCTGCCCTGTACACCTTCGCATCCGGTAGTCTCCGACTATTGTTTCATGTCCTTTCTCAGATCTAACGAATCGCGACTGAAAAGTACCACTTCAAAACGCGCGCCTTTAAAATCGGGTTACGCGCGTAGGTAACGTTGAGCGACAGATTAAGCAGTTAATTGTTACTTAGCATATAAATATGCTATTTTAAATAAGAACAACATAAGATTTATGGTTATTTAGTTAATACAGTCTCCATGTTCGAAGTTTCACTGTTAGATCTGACAACCATGGTGACGCAATCGCAAGTTTAGACACGAGTTTAGCGTGAGCTCTAGTCAACATATTAGCGTGAATGATAACTTTTAAAAGTGGATTTTGTTTTTTTATGCGCTAGCTGGACTTCACAGTTATCGTCCAAGTAATTATGTTCAAAATTACGGGACTTTTCCCCCCTACGATGAACCGTTTTTGACAGCGTCGCCGCAAGCGGCCGATTAATGGCATGGGACGAAAAGGGCGTCTGCTTCTTTTCTCGGCGTAGTACTCATTTTCGTCACACAGTACATGAGGCAAGCTTTACCAATGGATATATTCGTCCGATTAACCCGTTACTTTCGTCGAGCATCTGAGCGCTTCAGGGCAAGAGTTCGTCATCGGTTGCACTACTCAAGAGTAGTTTTCAACTCTCTTGTCTACAATGAGTTTGCCGACATCTATTATGCGGGCGACACATGTATGGAGCCGCTGTTTTGGATCGTCGACCACTTCGCAAAAGCCATGGGGCCGGTACGAAAGAATGTTTTTCGCTGCGGTATGATTCGTTTAACGCCGTTCTGCGTTTCTGTTTATGTCCCGTGCAGATATTTGTCACCACGGTTACCATTGTGGCTTGCACTGTTATCGTGATCGCATACATGATCGGCATTCCCTACTGGTGGGAGAACAACAAGTGCGTCCTTCTCGTCGCCCTAGTCATTGGACATTGGCTCCTCATCAACATCGTCTTTCATTATTGGATGGCTCTCACGACTAATCCTGGCACACCTCCAGAGGTATGTTACTGCTGCATGCAGTCGGCTCTCGGGTACCCCAGTAGTTTAAACGTCTGTCATATTTTCAACCCAGACTTCGATCACTACCGTTCTGAGATTCAACAATAATTTTTTTTTTAAGTTTATGGGTTTGCTTCAAAACAACTGGTCTCTATAGGCCTGTACAAGTACCACTTGTTTTGAACTGCAGCATAAACGAGTTCAGTATGTGTAGTTTTTTGTAATGCCAAACTTTCAGACATTTTATGTAAATATTGGAAGCTTTCAGCATTATCGGTTACAGCTGAGTATAGTTTAGTATCACTGACGCATGGGTGGTACATGCTGAAATTTTAAAAAAGAAGGAACTCCACATAAGCAACGCTTGATTTCTTCCATGTGCTCGTATAAATGCTTTAGATGCTGCAGTTATGTGCATAGAACTGACCTCGCACATACTACAATTCAATGCAATTTACACTCTTTCATATTCCTGTGTAAAGCTGCCTTAATTAAGCAACTGCCATGATTTATGTTTCTATGTGAATAGTCGTTACATGTTGTGCACGTTGAGCTACCTATGAGGAGTCTACATTTTATTATGTTTTCCGGCATATCATTATTGCCCAATTGCATGTGTGTCAATTTATATACCCGCGTTTTTAAATGGTTTGCTGATCATCGTGCTTTTGCATAACTTTCTTCCATGAAAGGCATCCCTGGTGCCAGAGGTGGTCTCAATATGCAAGAAGTGCATAGCACCCAAGCCGCCCCGCACTCACCATTGCAGTGTGTGCAATCGCTGTATTCTGAAAATGGATCATCACTGCCGTATCCTTTTCTTTCCACTTCCAAGTTTTGGTGGGCGATGAAATTCCTGAATGGCACTTCAGCAAGCATTATGCACTTCATTTGTGCAAGTATCAGGGAATCTATAGCCCATTAAAGTACACTGAAGTGTTATGTGTACAATTGCCTTATTACAACTCAGCAAGTCTACAATGTTTTGTGACATTGGTTGTCTATTCCGCCACAAAGATGTTCCAAATAAGTTCTTTATCATTAACAGAATTTTCAGAAATAACCCTTGATATGTAGCACAATTCTGCTTCTACAACAAGTTTGACTGCACTTACCTCAACTGGTGCTAGTTTCAAAATTCGTTCCAAGTGGATGTGCCTTGTGAAATAACTGGCTTCGTGTATTGCAATATGTGCGCTAAAGTAAGTTGAAAAGTTAATTAGTTAAATGTTTTTAATTAGTCAATTATATGTATCGATTTCAAGTATGAGTAGCATACACTTTTCTTTAGTGTTCTTGCTCAATAAGTAGGTTTGTGCCAATTGCCACAGGCAGTTTTTAAAGATTCTGTTAACATTATAATAAAACCCCTGATATAATATTATTGCACAAAACACATTTTCCTCAATCATCATTGCAGCTTGGTTGAACAACTGCATTGGCCACTTCACGCATCGCTATTTCTTTATGTTTTGCTCGTATGTGCTCATTGGCATCATATACCTGATGATCTTTGGCTACAGAATCGCTTATGAAGAGTACTTTTGCACCTTGCCAATGCCAGCTGTCGGTCTTGCCAGCTCCAAGATTCAACTTGGCAACCTTGGCATGTCTATCAATGCGACACTACAGGATACACCTGGGGTATAGTAGCATTTCTTGGTATTCTTTCTTTCTTAAGCAATATCTGGCACCTTTTTGCATGCATAGTGGTCAGCGTTTTTGATACTATAAATATAACCCACTTATAGGTTTTTGCTTTAGAAAATGATTATTCACCTTTCCAAGCAGTTTCATTCAAAAATATGTGGAGCGCTCTCGATATGTTACGGCATATCTCCGGCATCCTTTAGGACTCACTGCAGTGGCTAAGCGGCCACGGTGTTCTGCTGCTGAGCACAGGGTTTCTTTCTCACTGCCACATTCCGATAGGGGCACCATGCAAAAATGCTCACATAACTATGCTTTGAGTGGACATTAAAGAAACCCCAGGTTGTCAAAATCCAGAGCCATCCACTGCGATGTCCCTCGTAATCCACCATGCAGTTTTGGGACGTTAAACACCACAACTTAGTCTTTTTAGCTTCTTTTAGCAATATGCAATTACTGTAGTTATGCAGAGATTGATTAAGCAACAAAATTTTCATTAGCAATGCAGGCAATAACTAGCACACTTTGCAATAAGCACGAATCTTTTTTCATCTGTTACATTTTTTTAGGTGAATGAAAATCACTTTACAGACAATTTTTATTTATTAATTTCTTTATTTTCTTTTGCTATACCAAAATCAAAAACATTGAATTTTATATACTCTTCTCTTCTTGATCTAGAAGTCGCTAAATAATGCTTGCCAATTATTTAGGAGCAACCGTCTAAAGCTTTTGATCATTTTTCTGAAATTGCAAACCCATTAAAAACTGTGTGGGCAGTGTAATATTCTGGCAACATCCGAGAGGTCATTCAAGAACACCTTGTTTCAGTTAGCCAGTATCTTTCAAGCCTAAGCAAAATTGCGATCCCCAACATTTTCATACACAACTGTCAGAAAAAAAAATTTTTGGAACATTATGCATTTTAGTTGTAGCCTCCGCTTGCACTCCCATGGGTGTGAAGGCTGGATACAAATTCTTTAACATTTAATTCCATTTTCCATTCCTTTATTATATTTATTAGTTTATTATAGCAGTAGCCTGGCACTGCCCAAGCCAATGACAAAGAAAAAGAAATTGCTTCAAAAATACAGCACCTAATCTATATTTGTGTTTATGTTCACTCTGTTTCCTTAGTGTCACTTTTGCTGCAAAGCTACAAACACCTTTATGACATTGCAGAATGCTACTCACCCCAACACAGCAAAGCAGGACTTCATGAGGAAATACTACATCACATTCACGGTCTTCATCTGCATAGGAATATTTTTCGCCCTGGGAGCTCTTACCATGTGGCACGCCCGGCTCATCACGCATGGTGAAACTAGCATTGAGGCCCACATCAATAAGACGGAACGGATACGCCTTGGAAAAGAGGGTGTTGTAAGCTTGCTACAGTTTCATTTGATTTTTTCTTTCATATCCAGTTGATTCCTTTTTGGACAACACAGAGTGAAATATTACAGAAACTGATCAGGATTAAGTGCATCAAGGCTGTTTGGTGCTTCCAGTTCAAGCTATGTATGAGCAGAAAACTAATACAATGTCTTGCCCACCACAATGACAGTGGGCATGGCATTGAGCAACTGAGAATGAGGTCACGGGTTTGAATCTTGCTACAGTTGCTGCTCCGTTCGAACTGAAGCAGAATGCAAGAACGCTTGTGATTCAAGCTATAAGTGCACCTGAGAGTACCCCAGGTGGCGAAAATTTGGAGCCCTCCGTAGCGGTCGTGTCTCTCATAGCGCCCAGTGTAGCAATGGAATGTCAAACCCCATAAATCAATTCTAATGCACTTGCTTCCTATAAACAGTGGAAATTTGCATGTAGTGTACCAGTAACTGTCACGCAAGTAACAATATCCAAAGCACTTAGCAGACGAAAACGCCTACTTTTCTAGTTTTTGCAACACATCATTCAGATCCAGAGTCCCTATTTCATCATAGCCAGAGGACATTGTTTAATAGCAATAACCATTTCTTTTTAATGTCATGGCAAGGCACATGGCATGGCATCCTTCAAGACAAGAAAACTTATCACAACTTGTGAGTTATTTCAGCAACGATGCTTACCAATAAACTATGGGATTCAAGACAAAATTCGTAATAGTGCTGGACGTACAACATTGAATGATAATTGAATTTGTCAAAGAGACAGACAACCGCTCGGAACATGAATCAAGATATCCCCGCTGATGGAAAGATTGCCTATCGCAAAGGCTGAAATGAGCCATGTTGTTCTCATTAATAAGATTTACATTTTTAATTCTTCTCTAAAAGTTGTGAAAGATGACCTTTGGTGCCCCATGCAGCAATAACATGAACATGTATAAGAGGCCTATCACGTGACCTTCTATTTTTGCACGCAGTTCCTGGTCTTTTTATTAGTGAAATCCAGTACACTTTATGTTATAAGTTTTTCCATTTACAATGTGCAGATAGGCCTTAATTTGTAGCGAGTAGAAAAGTGGCACTGCCTTTGCATTCATTTTCGATGAGTTGGCTTGTCTATTGATAGAACAACAACGAGGTCCAGCCAGCCGTAACGTAGGCATGTACTTGGGGGAAAATGCGGTACAAATATAAGAAAGGCCTGCACAACTGAAACTTATTGTACCAGCTTTTTATTTTCAAAAGTGGTTGAAGAGGTGTAAATTTAGGCAGTTAACCTCAGTTACACTCACTCCTGTGAAAGGAGAACGCTGGGCAGCTTTCACAATTTATGAGGTGGGCTATCGACATCACTGTCACTTCTCAGCATTGCTTGAGAAGGGACTCTTATTTTTTTAGAGGCTGCTCAGATGGAAAAATTGTACTTACAAAACATCCACGCGCTTTTGGAAGTAACTGCTGCAGGTGTAAACAATACCAAGGGTAAGCTTTACGTTGCGCCATAAAAAATGGGTTGTCAGTCCCTTTAACTAAAATTCTAATCCATAACATCTGGAAAGAAAAGTTGTTTAAATTTTTATAATGCTAAATAAACGTAGCAATGTGAATTTGCAGGTTCTACTTATTTAAGGGGGTCATCTGTCGGTACTACACTCATTCCAAGATTTAAAGTACATTGTCTTCTCTAACACATTTTGTTCAACGTAAACAGGTCACCAAATTTTTTATAAAGCTCTTTTTTTCTTGAGTACGAAACTTTTCACCATGCAGCTCAGTTTGCACATGTTGTAGGCAGGCTCGTTGTACAATGTGCACAGCAGAGAGCAGCTGAAGAAAACAAATGGTACAGTCCAAGAGGTTAGATGTGACCGGAGAATGAGAAAATGCAAGGTGCAGGGCGAGAAACATGGGCACACCTATGATGTATGCTACTCACTGCACTGCAAAAATGCATAAGGTGTTTTCTTTAGTTGTGCACCAAATATACTTTCAAGCCACACTGCTTTGTCATTCTAGGTCTGCCAGAAGCAACATCTACACAAGGTCACTTTTCTTGTTTTAGAAATCACTAAACAAACCTTTTAATATGCAACAAATGTATCTCTTGCTTATCGAAAACCAATTGTCTTGGCAGTTCTTACCTGCAGCACCTGGCGTAATGTGTTTGATGAACTGAATTCTTGCAATAAAAGTGAATTCAGATAAGAAATTATTATTAACTGTGGTGTAGGGTATTCGTTATGCATTGTTTTGATTGAACGAAAATTCTCAGCATGATCAATGATGGCGTACTGTTATATTTCACATAAGCCATGTGTTTGCTGCAGATCTACAGAAATCCATACGACTTTGGACCTCGAAAGAACTGGAGAATTTTTCTGGGACTTACCAATGGCCGGTAAATGCTTTGCCATTTCACTTATCCGTTTGTGCTTGAGCAGTTAATCAGTCTCAGCAGTTAATCAGCAGTCTAATTATGACTGAAGTCAATGGAATGGTGAATGCACTCGTATCAGTGACGCTGCTCTATGGAGCTTTGAAGGACTTCAAATTAAATTTAAAGCCGTTCATAGCTTTGCCATTCTACATCTAAGCGCAAGGCCTCAGTGGCCGAATTTCAATATGGTGGAACCCAAACACACTTCACATGCCCAGGGTTCAGTGCATGTTAAACGAAAAACATCTGGTCAGAATTGTACTGCTGTGTCCTTCAGTTATTTCCAAGAAATTTCACATGGTAATGTGGTTTGCTTTATACTTTACTCTTCGTATTCTCTTGCAATGTGCATCTTGCAACTGAAGTAAACAGGTCCGCCGTTGTGAGTTTACACTCATCATATTGTGTCGGTGTTCTATCACATGGCTGCTGTAGTTGCTTGCAATGTCCACGTGTATTAAATGAGACACATCTTCAGCGTAGAATACAGTTGTGGCTAAAAGAAATTAAAATTTGGTTACACTACTGAAGATATAGGAAGCAACAGATGTTCAGAGTAAATGCACTTCAAAAAAATATTTCGGTGTAACACGTGTACATAATCAGTAAGTACACCATGCTTCTTGAGATCAGTTTATTAAATTTTGTGCAATTTATGCGAAAGGCACTTCCAGCATAACTTTGCAACACTGAACTAAATGAGTAATGTAGTGCAGATTTACAGTGGTGTTGAAGGGTGGTTTTTTTTTTTTTTTTTCCCCCGCAAGGGTTTGTATGTATTCGAGTGTGAAGAGAAAAATAAAGTATGTTTTGGTGGCTGCATAAATGACGAGGCTGCCATAGATATTTTGAGCAGTAGTGTTTACTTTCAACACAAGCAGCAACAAGTGACCACAGCAAAAGTAAGGTGCAATGCTTTTTTTTTTCTGTCTCTAATTCCTCCACCTTATGTGCAGAGATATAAGCAGTAGCAATTTATGACTGCACTGGTGTCATCATATATTGCTACTGTTGTCTGCTCTTTCCAGAGCCAGTTATACAAAACACTTCGTTTTCATGCATAACATTTTTTGCATTGAGGTCAGTTTGGAAGAGTGGCAGCTCCAGTTAAAAAAAAAATCTGTGTTCTTAGAAATGGTAGCGCAGTCTGCAGAAAAGTACAACTCGGGTCACATGGTGCTATCTTCAGCTAATCATCATACGCATGTGCCAAATGATAATCAAGCACCAGAATTACATGGAATAAAACATTTTAGCTAGACACGTGTCCATCAAATATGAGTCATCGAGAAGGCCTCTCTCAAGTATACCACAAAGTTTAGTAATTCGGGCGTGTGGTACGATTTTACAAATGTTTTCTCAAGATTTAAAAAGAATAATTTGTGTGTGCGGAAAAAATTTTGCTCTTCAGTTTCCAATTACACCCTTGGAAGTCTTCAGATTATGAAAGGATACCAGAGGGGTGCCTGCTTGGAGCAAGTTTACTCAGTCAAGTTCCTGAAGCAGGTGAAATTGGCAACAGCAAAGTTGCTGAAAAAGTCACTGTTAATAAACAAGCATGTTGCTTGTCACTTTTTTATGCTGTTCCAAGCTTGCCACATCTAAAGGTAAATCATCAAATAAAGTGTATGTATCCCACCAGAAGTGTGCGCTCAGGGCAAACCTTAAAAACTCCGCAGGCTGGCAGGTATGCATGGGAGAAAAGCAAGCCCTTGGGAAGCTAAATTTTGAGGCCGGAACACAAATCTAAGCTCGACACCATACACAGCCATCTTGCCTATTGAGCTTTGACAGGTGCTTGTGACCTCACCATAAATGCTGCCACAGTGGCTATGGTACACAAAAGCAGGCGTGCAAAACACGGACACAAGAGCAACACAAATGTCAACTATCAAGTGAAAGGCCGCACAGAGGCAGAAAAGAAGGAAGACGAAAACTACCTGAGCATGTTGCGGTGTACTGCTTCTCAGCACAAGAACGATTCCTGGCCAGTGTCTGCATTCTGAGGGTGATGGAATGCAACAATGCTTGTGTATTGTGCTTCAGGTGCATGTTAAAGAACCCCAGCTGGTCAAAATGCTTCCAGAGACCTCCCCCCTCTCCCACATAGCCTGTGGGTCATTTTGTTTGAGACATTAAACCATGGGTGTGTCTCTATAGTGGAGTCCAAAGGCACCCTCGAGTTGAGTAGTCGTATGGCGTGTGCTTGAACCCGCGAGCAGAATTTCAGTACTAATTCAGAATACTAAGCACTTTTAGGGTATACAGGTAGCACTTTATTACGTTAATGTAACAAAAATATAAACAAGGAGTACACGTTTTTTGATGCAACAGGCTCTTTGAGATGAAAACAAGATAAATAAAACTAGATGTAAATAGCCTGTCGTGAAAGTGTAAAATTGCCATGATAACTTCGCCAATTTCATACAACACTGTTATAATCATTTTTTTCTTAATAGAGTAAAACCCCGTTGATACATTTCTGTTTGTTACGTTTTCCCGACTTTTATGCTCTGAAATGTCGGTCTTATTTGTGTATCTGCCCTGCAAAACTGTTATCAGATGTTAAGTTTTCCCGGATCATGCATTTTTCCGTGGTCCCCTAAGAAATATAACAACGGGGTTGTACTGTTTAACTTCAACTAACCACTAGAAAGATTGCAGTTATTTCACTGTACCTTCAACACAGATTATAACACTTAGTGAGATCTAGGCACACAATTGTCATCATGTTGTCACTAAACACTCTGCTACCCTGCCAAGTTTCTCCAAACTCTTTTGTCTTAGTCCTAGAATGGTACCACCAGTACCAGCACAATACAAAATAATTTCCATGAAAAGAAAATACATATTTATGCCACCTAAACATGGTTTTAAAAGCTTCACATTTCATGCTCATTGAATTTGTTATCAACAGCTTATGACTGATTACAATCCATATAAAAACAACTTTGGTCAACATAGTAAAAACAGCAATACCTCATTATAGAAATTTGTCGCAGCTGGAACCCTTAATCACTTATGGCAATTGTACTGAGAAAGAAATGGACAGTACAGAACAGTGGACGGAATGAACGCCTCTGTGGGCTGTCAGGTATGGACACACAAAGGAAACATTCACAAGGCTCTACTTGAGAGTCAACTAAACATGAAGTTTCATGCAATCAAATAAAACTTTCCTAGGCGACTTTATCTTGAAATGTTCATGATTTTGAGTGAGCAAGGGACTGCCGCAGCACTACATTCACTCATCGCTAATCAACGTCCAGTTACACTGGTTCAATGGTCCAGTGGCAATGTTTTCAGCTGAATCTTCAATGCATCCAAGTATGCCCCGCATGAGCTCAATGTACTAGCCTGAGCTACACACAGCTCCTGCTCACACAAAATACTAAGGCATCACTTTATTCCATAAATTCTATGCCATTCAACAAAGAACAGTAATGGCACATATCAGGTGCAACAAACCCAACTGTGGTATAGGACTTCCTTACATAAACAAAGGGCAACAAATCAGCAAATGGTTTGCTCCATACATTAAAGTTCTCGTGCATTCCAAGTAGCAGGGGTTCCCAAACACTGCATACCCCCTCCCCCCATGCTGTTTCTTGTCCACCAAAGCATTACTAATAATTCCACATTCACTGCATCTTTGACAGAGTGAAGTATCTGTTTTGTAAGGGTGCTTATTTGGGGCTGTTCATTCATACCTGTGGTGATGGGGTGGTGTTCAATGGTTCCTTGGTAACATCTGAAAGCCAACAGGTTTCCTGCAATACTCAAAAGTTTGAGAACCCCTGCACAACAAAACTTAGTCGAGTCTTTGTAGCCTAGCCATATGGTTCAAACAACTTGAGTTTGATGCTTGCAAAAAAAAAAAAAAAGCGTAAATGACTTGGTCACTGCAGGTACGACACCAAGTAGTGTCATTAAAGCAAGCACGGGGCAAAGCCACTTGACACACCTACTCTCTGTGTTCACTGGGCCAGGCTCTCCATCCCAGACACTTTTCTTCCACACTGCAGGACGTGGAGACACCTTCTGCTACCATCAGCACACCTGCCTGAGGGCAATGGCCTCACTTGGACAACCATTTACAGCGAGAGGTGGTGACCCATGCACAGCCTCTGACTTTCCTATCTGAAGCAGGCCAGGATGTGCACTTGCAGTGCTGCGCTGTGCTTCTTGGGGCTTGCAAGCCAGTGAGCAAGGCTGACAAATCATGATACGTCTCCATTCCATACATCAGTTCGCTGCTTGGCTGCAGTCTTTTTCTTGCCTGCATATGAGGTACAATCCAAAGGGTCAGAAAGTAATGAAAAAAGCAGCGACTTCTGTGCCAACACCTATGCCACTAGCTGTCAAAACGCCCTGCACATAAAGTGAAAGAGATGCAACTCTCGAATGCAAATCAAGGTGTGCCTTCTTTCATACGTGCAGTAACTTGTCAACTTTTCATTTTTCTTATCTGTTTGTGGAAAGCAATACTGTGAAACCACTGAAGCCAACAAAGAAACACTAATAGTACCTTCCTATATATATTTATGCAAACATACATGTAAAAAGTAGCATTTCTAAGTTGCCAAGCCAACTTTGACCGAGGCTGAAAGTTCCTCTGTTTTTATAACGAGTGCCATAGTTTTTCAGTAAGTGAACTCAAGGTGGTGCGTGACACTGCGAATACAATGACTGAAATGCATGAAAATAAAGTGGTGCTGCTAGTCTTTCTTTTGCAGCACTAAAATTCTTTGATTACTGTGTTTTCCTTTTCATGACTTGTGAAATACAATGACGAAAGGTGAAAACTGGTAAGCAAGCATTTAATAATTTCACCAAATGAATGAGCACACATACATCATGCAGGAAGCTTTAGCTCGGGCCCAACTCCGCCGCAACCTATTCAAATACATGTAAAACGCAAAAACGCTTTTCTGTGATTCTGTGATAACCTCCTTTCTGTGATAACCCCTAGACCGATTTTAATGAAATTTGTTGCATATGAGAGAGAAAATTAAATTCTAGTGACTGTTGGAGGCGGAATTTTGAATTAGGGCCTAAATTTTGTGAAAAGAATTTTTTTAAATTCGAAAGTTTGACAAAGATAGACGCACGAAGTTTATAAACTAATAGCTCTGCATCAAGTAAACATATCGCGGTTCTGTAAACGGCATCCATTACATCATTCAAAGCGAACAAATTCGATATTTCAATTTATAACTTACCTGAATTTGCTACGTTGCTTACAAGCGTTCCGCAAAAGCTGTATTTCCATATTACTAAATTTTTTAGATTCATGTGTAACCTATCAATTTTGTCCGCTTTAGATGTACTATCAGATGCAATTCACAGAATTCTGATGTCAAGTTTCTTTGCCGAGTTAAAGAGTTGTAAACTCGATAGTTTCGTTTTCTGGAAATTTTCAATTTTCGCCAATTTTCATTAAAAAATTGACATAAATAAAAACTTCGAAACCAACAGACACTAGATTTTAAGTTTTTCATTTAAATGCAACAAACCTCCTCAAATTTGGTGTGGTGGTTGCCAAGAAAAACGAATTCTCCTTTTACATGTATTTAGACAGGAGAACCCGAGCTAAAGCTTCCTCTTAACCAGTGGAGGCATTACCATGACATTTACAGCAAACCCCCCCCCCACCCCAACCACTAAGCAGCAAGGTCGCACACCACTACCAGGTAGGTGCATGACTGAAGGCTCCACAGTTACCAGCACCTACCCAGTCACAGAGATATTTCCTGGCTCTCAACAAAGTCTCCATCCTCCAGTGGGATTTACATATGGCCAAACTGCCCAAAGGAGGAACCCTTTGCGGTGTGGCGGTGGATTTATGCCTAATGTGCACACTCACATTTATTATCTTCTACAGTAAAAAAGAATTTCAGCAGATATTTCACTCACAATTGCACAACTAAAGTGCTTGGACTGCCATTTTTATATTTATGAGTTATCGGGGTGTCTACCAAGTTGACATTTCCAAATTCCCTGAGTTTTCCATGTTTTCCCTGAGTGCTTTTGCAAAATTCCCTGAGTGATGCAGAACTATGTTTTATGTCAAGTCGCGCTGAAACCATATCGCCCTATGCTGTCACTCTCTAGTAAGCATATGAAAAAAAATTTAAAGAAAACCGACTTAATCCAATTTGAATACTAAGGAGTAGTGTTTATGTTATTCAAGAAAAGAATATAAGGGAGGGGTTATTAAAGTGCACAGCAAATAAAATGTCTTCGAAAAAATTTTCAAATCGAGTTGGACATTCTCTAGTACAAAGAAAAGGAGATGCATACAGAAGCAAATATTTTCGAATATGAGCTATTTCTATCAACTGATAGCATGCTCAGTGTCATGCAACTGTCCTGACATACTCTCAGCTCGCGCAAGATGCCTCAGTGTTGTGTTTCACAGCTTTAAAGAGTTTATTTTGGTTTGGATGAGGGACACCTGCATCTTAGCATCAGCCAACAATTTGTTTTTTGAGTGCAGGCTCCTTTATTTATTTATTTACTCTTATACCCACAGCGCCATTTAGGCATTATAGTGGGGGGGTTACATACATCAATGTGAACAGCTTATGGTATCGAATAAACAGCATTATACTATACAATACAACGAAAGAGAAAAAGAGAAGAAGAAAAACCGCAAAAATGACATGACAAAAATGGTACATCAGGATATCAATGTACAGCACGCAGGAAACGGCATCATACAATTAAGTAATAAAGCACTATATAATGATAGCAAACTCTGCAATTACTGTATACTGTAAAATAAAGAAGAAAATTTCAAAGAGCGTTTGCAAAATGTTCATTATTAAGTATACTAACTACGGCAGCAGGCAGTCGATTCCATTCTAAAATGGTTTTGGGGAAAAAGGTGCTTTTGAAAAGTTTAGTTCTACAAGTGTATTCTCTAACCTTGAGCTCGTGATCTGTTCGTCTGGATATATAATGTGGCTGAAGAATATACTTATTACGGTCTATTCCAATTTGGCCATAAAATATATTGTGAATAAGTTTCAAGCGTAATGCCTGCCTTCTCTTTTCTAAGGTGTCCCATTTTAATGTTTGTTTTGCGCTAGTAATACTAAGGTTTCTGTCACAGTTGCCGATTACGTACCGTGCTGCTATATTCTGAGCTCTCTCAAGTTTATCTCGGTCGGTACACGTAGGAGGGTCCCATACGGTACATCCATATTCTAAAATGGGTCTAACAATAGCTTTTGTACAGAAGATCACGAGCCTGCTGGGGAAAGAGTTTTGTATTGCGCCGTAGAAATCCTAACACTTTGCATGCCTTTGCTGTAATGAAATCAACATGCCTGTGCCAACATATGGACGGTGTGAGGAATACACCCAAGTACTTGTACTCGTGAACAATCTGCAATGGGGAACCGGATAGATAATATACGGCTAATACGGATAATATAAAGAAGCGGTCGCATACTTAATTCCCCGTTCATTCCTCAGTGCGTCGATCCTTTCTGTTTAAGTCCTCCTTTCACCGCGCGTTCGCCTCACGGACCATTTGAAGAATACTCTTGGTCAATTTACAGTCAACGTCCAATTTTTCGGACCCCCTAGGGGCCGCGAAAACTTCCGAAAAATCAGGCAGTCCGAAAAAATAAATTCATGTCTTTTACTGCCCTTAAGGGCTAAAATTGACACATGTACGTCTGAAAAAGCTCCGAATGCCTGTCAGTGCACTTATTAGGCATATCGGTGCTCCTACTGTGACAGGTGAGGGCGGGTGCACACGTGTAAAATTAAGGAATACATACAGTGTCCCGCGACAATTGCTCCTTCCTACGTTTGTTACGCTTCACTGCGTTACATGACTGTATTGAGACGAAGCAGACTTTCGGGAAAGAGCATTATGCAATGCGCCGTGCTTTCCGAGCTTCGAAGACAAAAATATTGCTGTCAGCGGAGAAATGAAGAAACACGGCACCGAACGACAAGACTTGCAGCAGCTTAACAGCGAACGTCGAAGCAGCTAGGCCTAGCGTTGCCGCAGTGGTGGCTACGGCTGCCAGCGGATCTGCGTGCGAGAGCACCGGTTCAAGGCGGCGAGGTAATCAAAATAGCAGCGGTGGTGGTTTTCATAAATGCCGTCTCGGACCTGCGATCACGCAAAACGTTTAGAAAATCGGACGGCGAAGAGTTCTTCCGTCTGAAATTTTAGACGTTATGATACATTGACTCTTTGGGGTATGTGGTGGTTACAGTGTACTAGAACATTATTCTAGTACACTATAGTGGTGGTGCCGCGAAGCCGTCCGAGTTATCGGGAATCCGGAAGGTCGGTCGTTGACTGTACACTGGCAACTCCTCCAGCCGACGACGATTCGTTACGAGTCCTGTCTGTTTCTCGAGCCAGCATTACCGCGACTTTTGACGCTCTAAAAAAATTACAGCTAATTTTCCCTGATAGAAGCACAAATTCCCTGAGTTTTCCCTGAGTTCTTCCAGACTACTCAAAGTCCCTGAGAATTCCCGGTTTTCCCGGTTTTCCTGGTTGGTAGACACCCTGGTTATGATTATTATGACTGCAAGCAGTCAACCTATACTCTGTTTTGAAAAATGTCGCACTGGAATGGATGGAGGCTATGGTCAGCACAGCCAACTAGTATACCAGACGACAACTTTCTGTGGCAGCACAACGAAAGCTACGCACATGCACTCGCACGTGTGGAGCTTATGCTCTTGTGTTGCTACGACAAGTAGTGCTGACGTTTTGCTGGCGGTATACACGACCACTAAAACCAGACATGGACACCAGAAAGCCAAAACTAGGAACAGCAAGTAATGGAAGTCCTTTTCCTAAGCAAGCTCTTTATTTGTTATAAAATAAATCCTGAACAAAAGAATTTAAATAATAAGTGGTAGGATTTGTTTTCGCTACGCGGCTTTCAGTTGCTTTGCATTCGCAGACTACATTCAGATGTGCAGTAAAGAAGTGTGTGCTTTGGCTCCGTAGCTTTGGCTGCACTGCCACAGAAAATTGTCGCCGAGTGTAGGAGTGCAATCACACAAATGCACCTGCCCCTTCACTGAGCGCACTTAAAAAAACAGGCTCACACAAACAGGTAACGCTGCTTAACCAAGTCATGGATTACCAACTAGCCCATCAGTACCTGTTAAGCAAATTCCCTTCACTGTGTATCCCTGTGTAGATTGTCTGCTTCAGTGCAAGCATGCCTAGTAGTAGCTTGCACACCACTGTCCTCGTCTTTTGCACTGTGCAGACACGTCGATACTCCATCACCAACTCGCCCAAGCTTCCACCTTATCGAGTATACTGAAGCAATACCAAAGTGCCACTACAGAGAAAGTCTGTGGCCTTAGAACTACTTCTGGATGATGAAGGTGATCCTCTCATTGCTTCCTCAGCCATGAAAACTTCAGCAAACAAAGCTACATTGTACTGATGCTGTCAGCTCAGTTCTGCAAATATATGTTGCTGAGCAAGCCTGCGAGTTTCTTCCTCTATTAGAAGTTGGTCACACTCCACAAATATCAAACTTGTCAACCCCCTGTATTCAGTGAATAGCACAGAGCAAGAAGAGCCCCACTTCTCCCATTTCATTAATAAAGCACCCTCACTGCTACACCACTGCAACAGGCCTATTTGGGATGTTCCAGAATTTGTTACAGCATCATTTTCTGAATGAATTGCTGGTCATACGTTCTCTCAATTCTGTAGCAGCAGTATCACATGCCATGAAGTATACCATGCGAAGTGTAACAAGTTCACTTCTGTTTTTTAATAAAACAATGACACTGGTGAACCTATGTTACCACAGATGGCACTAACTTGCCTTTCAGCTATGTCAGGAGGCCTGCAAAGCCTGCATGTACATACCTTTGGCCTCTTTCAACATCTGCAGTTCTTTCCTTCGTTGTGCAGCATCCACATTCACCCGCATGCCAAGGGCACCGCTCACCAAACGGCGTGCCACAGAAGCAGACGTCTGCGGCCGAGGTTTGTAAGGCATCAAGAATTCTGTATTTAAAAAAAGGCAAGTATAATGTGTCATTTAGTGATAGGAAATTGCATGTGTGAAGTTCACTTGATAACTCTGCTTCCACAAGGGATACATGAGACTTGCTAAAGAGTGTTTCACACAAACAACTCGTTTCACTAAATAAACAAAGTAGCAAGCATTCATGTGACAGTTCTATGGTTGACAAACAAAATTTCAGTACATTACCAGCAGTAATTCCCCTTAAAGTACAAAATATATTAATGGATAAAGCCACAAGCAAAAGCCACACATCTTTTTCTTAACATCTTTAGTACAGGAGTCGCAGCAGTGATGACAGCAGTGCACTACAGCCCAGATTTTGTGGTCACTTTACAAATTTGGGCCCTTCTTCAAGAACTGCCACGTTATTAGTTTGTAGCGTACTACTACGTGCTACTATAGTCGGGTCACAAAAGACGACGACACGACCAGCATGCTGACGGTGCACGAGCAGTGGAATCGGCGGAATCAGGCTTCCACCTGATTAAGCGGGCTCATCTAGAAATGTAATTTGTGGTCACTAGGCACTAGCACCTGTCTGGTTTTTCTCCACCCGCAAGTTCATTTGTCAATAATTAGTTTCAGCTTGCCATTGCCACATGCAACAACACAGAAAATGGGAAGGTGGCATCAGTACCAGTATTTTAATTTTATGCAATTTCTTGGCATGCCAAAAGCTTGCCTCTTTATAAAGGTTACACATATGCTGTTTAAGCAGTGTGCCTACTGGAGGTAAGCGAATATCAATTTTTTCGAATACGAACCGAATATTAAGTATTAAATATCGAACAGCCAAACATGGACACATATACATATTTACAGCAGGAATATTTATTTCGGTATAATTAGGTGCCACACCTGTAGTGACTAATGCAAAAAAAAAGCTATCAGGGGAAGGGGATCAATCTTAAACACAAGATAACTGATTGGCATTGAAAAAGCTGCACAAACAGCTGCACAACTTTAAAGCCTAGTTGCTAAGAAGCTTTTCAAGAATGAATGGCTGCTGTAGTATGAATAGCTTTGCAAATACAGTAAATAAAATGTTGGGGAAAAAAAACAGTATTCTGAAAGAAGCTCTTGAAGGACTTGTGTGAAGTAGCTACATGTAGAAGGACCTGTTGCAAAGGTCAAAGACCCATTGCCTAGCATAAACAATGAAACTGCAATGTGACTGGACTGTCAAAACTGCAAAATCAGGAAATACAAAAAAAAATTGTAGGTTGCAATGTAACGGCATCCACCACGAAACTAAAAACAAAGCTTGAATTACCCATTTTCTTTTGGCATGCTTCAAAAACTTTTGTCGTCTCTTCCGATAATTTACGACACTATGTTTAGCAGATGGAGAACAGTAACCAGACCCTATAATTCGGTTGCTGCAATATACTTGGTCAAATTTGAATATTAGAAAATACCAAACACTGTCTTTCCCCATACAAATAGTTAGCGTGCAGTACTTTTTAAGTTCTATTCAATACTCGGACAGGGTGTCTACCAAGTTGACATTTCCAAATTCCCTGATTTTTCCAGGTTTTCCCTCAGCACCTTTGCGAAATTCCCTGAATGAGCCAGAACTTTGTTTTATGTCAAAACAGGCTGACACCATGTTGCCCGATGCTGTCACTCTCTACTAAGCATGTTGAAACAAAAGAAATGACAATCCAATTTGAATAGTAAGAAGTAATATCTATTTTATTTAAAAACAAAACAGAAGCAAGGTGTTAGTAGAATGCACAGCGAAAGAAATGGTAAAACCCATTCGAAATTGAGTCGAACATTTTCAAATACGAATGAAAAGGAGATGCATACATGAGTAAATATTTTTGAATATGAGATATTTCTATCAACTGATAGCAAGCTCATCGGTATGAGGCCTGAACTTTGTCACAACTAAGATTCTCTCTCGGCAGCTGGGCAGTCAATCTCAACTGTCCTAACATACTCTCAGCCCGTACACGACATCTGAGTGTTGGGTTTCACTGCTTTAAAGAGTTTATTCTGGTTTGGACGAGATACACTTGCATCTCGGCATCAGCTAACACTGTTTTTTGAGCTCAAGCTCCTTCAAAGAGGCGGCGGCACGCTTCCTTTCCCGTTAATTCCTTAGTGTGTCGGTCCTTTCGGTTCTCATCCTCCTTCTGCCACCCTTTCACCCCATGGATCATTTGAAGCATTCTCTTCGTCAGTTGTACAGTCAACGTCCTATTTTTCGGACTCGCTCGGGGCCGCAAAAACATCCGAAAAATCTGGCAGTCCAAAAAAAAAAATGAATGCATGTCTTTAATTGCCGTTGAGGTCTAAAACTGCCACAAGCACGTCCGAAAAAACTATTAAAGCCTGTCAGTACACTTATTAGGCATATCGGTGCTCGCACTTTGACATGAGACGGGGGTGCACGCGTGTATAATTAAGGAATACATGCTGTGTCTCGTGACAATTGCCCCTTCCAACCCTTGTTATGCTTCACTGCCTAGAAATAATGCACTGAGGCGAAACTAACTTTCGGCGACTGGCATTACGCAACGCGCTGTGCTCTGCGAGCTTCGAAGCCAACCGCGAGGATTACAAAGGCGGAGTCGGTGCCATTGCTGACAGCGGCGAATTCTTTCAATCAAAAACATGGCACCGCACGGCAAGAAGCTTAACAGCGAACGTAGAAGCAGTTAGGCTTAACGTTGCCGCGGTAGTGGCTACGGCTGCCAGCGGATCTGCGTGTGAGAGTGCCGGTTCGAGGCGGCGAGATAATCAAAATGGCGGCCGTGGTGGCTTTGATAAATGCCATTTCAGACCTGCAGTCAGGGCAATATACATTGACTATATGGAGTACGTGGTGGTGCCGCAAAGTCGTGCGAATTATCGGGCGTCTGGAAAATCGGTCGTTAACTACTCTGGCAATACATCGTGCCGATGACACGGCGTCAATGACGATTCTTTGCGATTCCTGTGTTACTGGAGCCAGCATTAACACGACTTTCGTTCCCTTTCACTAAAGTTGCAGGTAATTTTCCCTGATAGAAGCACAAATTCCCTGAGTTTTCCCTGAGTATTTCCAGACTATTCAAATTCCCTGAGAATTCCCGGTTTTCCCGGTCGGTAGACACCCTGTCGGAATATTCGCTCAACGCTAATGCCTACTTGTCTTGCTTGAGATAATAGTATTGCACTTCATGTCTCCTTAGCGAGCTTAAAAAAACACACAAAGCTTCTGCTGCTTCAGGTGGCCTTGTGCTTTAAAAAGGAATTCCTTTCAAACATTCCTCACTATTTGTAAGAGGGAACATTGTCTCATGCTGGGCCAGTGACATCAACATTAAGCAGCTGTCATAAGCTGAAAACAACAGGAGCACCTGCAGGCAAGCTGGGGTTAGCAAAGCAGGCTCTATGACACATACACAATGCACCATCCCACTAATAATCTCCACAATAGAAGTATATAATGGATAAAGGCACATTAACTTATGCACATGGCATAGCTGAACTCCAAAGGAACAGCAATGAAGGCCGCTTTTAGATATTAACATGTGTTAGAAAAGCAATGCTGTTGAGCTTCTCTTTGATGAGATGTTTACAAAACCCAAAGCACACCTCACAGTGCATGAGTCCTCTCCCTCCCAATTGGATAGAACAGTTTCAGATTTCACACCAGTCAGTGCAATCAAAGTGCACATGGTTGACAAGTTACTGTCAGGCAAATTGAGAGACAAAAAAAAATTAAAAGTCTGGGCAAAGAGAAGGGCACCTGCTTAGTAGGAGTGAAACTCACCACTACAATGTTTAATCTTCAGCTTGGACTGCTTGGAGGCTTCAGAGACATGCCTCATCTTCATAAGTGGATTCTGTAGGCCAAGAGCTTCTGTGGCTGAGAGAGAAAGACAACTATAAGAAGCCATTCATATTCCATGAAGTGCCTTTTAGTGTGTACCGTTGCAAAAAGGATAGGCAATAATGGGATAAAGCCAGTTAGTAAAATTCCAGTTTTTGGTAGCAAAGTTACTAGTAGAAATGCAGTGATGGAAAAAGCACAGTCAAATCTTTGAAGTAAGATAAATGTAGCATACTTATATTTGTACTTATATTCGTTTTCGCGGGTTTCCGTTTGTACTCCTGTAGATCACGAGCATGCATTTGCAACGGGGAAAGGTCGTCGGTACGCCTGTATGGTTTGCCTAGCCGAGTTCAAAGGCGCCTCCACACATGACATTACGGAACTATAAGGCCAGAACCATTTAGAAATTGTTCTATATTGAGTTACTCATCGTGATCAGGAAAACACATCTATCACGGATAAATCAAAGAAGTTTTTATGCACATAGGGCCCTCTGGGCTGTACTTGCTGGCAATAAGGTAGTCTCGCTGCCTACGGGATTATCTGACTGAGCTATGTCGAATGCTCGGTTGCCACAGTCCAAAGCTTGAATCCTTCTATAAGGGTCTCTCTCTCTCTCTCTCTCTCGACAATGGTGAGCTTGAAATTCACCTCCTCCAGTGCACAACATCTGCAGGCTTGGAGTGACACCTGACACCGGCAAAAGATGCCAAGAGTGAGTGGGGATATGCTAATCCAGGTACAACCAAATTAGGAAGGCCCATTAAGCTTCAACAGACACTCCCTCACCAGAACAGGAATTGGCCTCCCCTGGTGCAGTATTCGGCCACTCCCTCCCAAATGACGCACTCAATTACCCCATGGCCCTGAGTCCCCAGCAGCTGCGGAACGCCTGACCAAGGCGGCGGTCAGACCTGTAACACGGCAGAGGGTGCCAAGAATCTCTGGGTCCGGACAGGCCGCCAATGGAAACTGACTCTTGCAACGTGCAACACCCGAACCCTCTCGAGTCAGGCTAGCTTAGCAGAACTTTGAGGTACTATCAGACATTGTTTGGGATATCATCGGCCTTAGTGAGATTAGAACTGGTGAGGCTTATACATAGCTGAATAACGGACATGTCCTCTACTATAGAGGTCTCCCAGACAAGAAGCAATACGAGGTAGGATTCCTAATCCATAAGGACATAGCGGGCAACATTGACGAATTCTACAGCATTAATGAGAGGGTAGCTGTAGTTGTAATCAAACTTAATGAGAGGTATAGATTAAAGGTAGTACAAGCCTACGTTCCAACATGCCGTCACAATGATGATGAAGTAGATCAGTTTTATGAAGATGTTGAATTAGCGATGAGAAAAGTGAAAACTCAGTATATTGTAGTAATGGGCGACTTCAATGCAAAAGTGGGGAAAAAGAAGGCTGGTGAACAAGCAATTGGCAACTACGACATTCAGTCCAGGAACACTAGAGGAGAGATGTTGCTAGAATTCGCAGAAAGGAATAAGCTTCGAATAATGAACACCTTTATCAGGAAGCAACAAAAAATGGACCTGGAAAAGACCTAATGCTGAAACTAGAAATGAAATTGATTTCATACTTTCTGCTGATCCCAGCATAGTGCAGAATGTAGAAGTGATAGGTAGGGTAGAGTACAGTGATCATAGGTTAGTGAGGGCTAGGATTCACCTCAATTTGAAGAGAGAAAGAGTAAAATTGGTCAAGAAGACACAGGTCAACCTAGAGACAGTAAGGGCAAAAGCAGACAAATTCAGGCTGGTACTTGCAAACAAATATGCAACCTTAGAACAGAGAGATTAAGATGACATAGAGGTAATGAATGAAACCGTAACTAGGCTGGCTTCAGAGGCAGCAATTGAAGTGGGAGGCAAGGCACCCAGGCAACCAGTAGGCAAGCTCTCCCAAGTAACTAAGGACCTAATAAAGAAATGACAAAGAATGAAAGTGTCCAACTCGAGATAAAATAGAATTCGCGGAACTGTCAAAACTGATCAATAAGTCGAAAATAAGTGATATTCGAAACTATAACGTGGTGTGTAAAGACTGAAGAAGCTGTAAAAAAATGGATGCAGCCTGAAATCAGTGAGAAGGAAACTTGGCATAGGACAAACCAAGATGTATGCACTGAAAGATAAGCAGGGTAATATCAGCAATCTTCAAGATATAGTAAAAGCTGCGGAAGAATTCTATACTGACTGGTACAATAACCAGAGGAGTCAGGATACCTCTATTAGAAACAATAATGAACAGGATACAGAAAAACTCCTCCTATAACTAGCGATGAGGTTAGAAGGGCCTTGCAAGACATGAAACGGGAAAAAGCGGCAGGAGAGGATGGAATAACAGTCTATTTAATCAAAGATGGAGGCGACATAATGCTTGGAAAACAGGCGGCTCTTAATACGAACTGTCTATCGACTACAAGAGCAGTGGCGTAGCTAGGTCGCCTGGCACCCGGGGCCCATAGGTCTTCTGTCACCCCCCTCCCCGGGTGTAGCCGGCGGAAAGAGGGGTGTCTTCAGACGTGTATGACACCCCCCCCCCCCCCCTCACTGGCCCCTTGCACCCGGGGCCCACGGCCCCCCGGCCCCCCCTGTTGCTACGCCACTGTACAAGAGTCCCAGAAAACTGGAAGAATGCAAACATTATGCTAATCCACAAAAAGGGAGATGTTAAAGAAGTGAAAAATTATAGGCCTACTAGCTTACTCGCAGTATTATACAAAATATTTACCAAAATAATCTCCAATAGAATAAGGGCAACACTGGACTTTAGCCAACCAAGGGAACAGGCTAGCTTCAGGAAGGGATACTCTACAATGGATCACATCCGTGTCATTAATCAGGTAATTGAGGAATCCGCAGAGTGCAATAAGCCTCTCATATGGCTTTCATAGATTACGAAAATGCATTTGATTCAGTAGAGATACCAACAGTCATGGCGGCATTATGTAATCAAGGAGTAAAGAACGCTTATGTAAATACCTTGGAAAATATCTACAGAGGTGCTACAGCTACCTTAATTCTACACACGAAAAGCAGGAAGATACCTATAAAGGGGTCAGACAGGGAGAGACAATCTCTCCAATGCTATTCACTGCGTGCTTGGAAGAAGTATTCAAGCTATTAAACTGGCTCAGGAGTAAGGATCAACGGCTAATATCTCAGCAACCTTCGGTTTGCCAATGACATTGTTCTATTTAGCTACAATACAGATGAATTACAACAAATGATTGAGGACCTTAACAGAGAGAGTGTGAGAGTGGGCTTGAAGATTAATAAGCAGAAGACAAAGATAATGATGATAAATAGCCAGGCAAGGGAACAAGAGCTCAAGATTGCCGTCAGCCTCTAGAGTCTGTGAAGGAGTACATTTACCTAGGTCAATGAATCGCAGGGAACCCTGATCATGAGAAGGAAATTAATAGAAGAATAAAAACGGGTTGGATCGCATATGGCAGACATTGTCAGCTCCTGAGACTGGAAGATTACCATTATCATTGAAGAGGAAGGTGTACAATCAGTGCATTTTACCAGTGGGGCAGAGACTTGGAGACTGACAAAGAAGCTTGAGAACAAGTTAAGGACCGCACCAAGAGCGATAGAACAAAGATTGCTAAGCATAATGTTAAGAGACAAAAGAGAGCGGTTTGGATCAGAGAGCAAGCGGGTATATCCAATATTCTAATTGACATTAAGAGAAAAAAATGGAGCTGGGCAGGTCATGTAATGCACCGGTTAGATAACCGTTGGACCACTAGGGTTACAGAATGGGTACCAAGAGAAAGGAAACTCAGTCGAGGACGGCAGAAGACAAGGTGGAGCAATGAAATTAGGAATATCGAGGGCACTAGTTGAAATCAATTGACGCAGGACAAGGGTAATTGGAGATAGCAGGGAGAGGCCTTCATCCTGCAGTGGACATAAAACAGGCTAATGATGATGATGAAATGTAGTGAAAATTTTGATGCGCATAACAACAATTTCACTCCAAAAGAAGCAAAAAGGAATATAGACTCCTCGCAGGTATGTGCAATTGCCATTTCTGATGTTTCTGCAATGTTATGCTTAAGATATTACTACTATGACCTGTCTTTTCTTCATGGAAATCTCAACTGCTCATATACACACAAACTGCTATGAAATAAAATTTTAGACGCAAATATTATTCACCTGTGTTTGTCTTTTTGCATCCCCATGCCTTATCTAAAGCTACATCATCAATGTCCATCGCCTACCTACTGGATGCAGAATTGAAAGACACCTTCATAAAACTACATCTCATGTCCTAACTTAGCCTGTAAGAGAACTTACCAGCAAATGGTGTCGAAAATATTGCCAATGCATGAGTGTCATCCACCCACTTAATGTTGAATTGATCTCTGGAAGAAGATGGAAGGCAAAATTCAACTGTAATTAAATGTACATTTTAATTTTTTTTTTTAATGTTGCAACAAAACAATTAGTCCTTTTGTACAGGCATGCAACCCTAACCTTAGAATTAACGAATTCTGCTTTCTTCAAGCCCTAAAGTGAGCAATGTACCTATTTGTCCCTACTCAGAAGACATCTACACTCACCTGCAAGATGACAATGCTGTCACAAGGTCTTTTGTTTCAAATTCGGCAGGAAAATCGTACATCTCAAGGACATGGCCATACTCTGCAAATGCCCCACAGAATCATTCATTCATTGGTGTAAAACAGACATACACAAAAGAAAATGAGCACACACCTGCTTCTGAGAGGTCAGGAATACGAGGCTCAAACTTGGTGTAATCAAGTTCTGCTTGATGCACTTTAATGTCACCCAAGGCCTTAGTGATCTGTAAGGATAAACATGGAACTGGTAAAGACAATAGCTGATCACTGGTGCCGTTCCTAGCTCAGCATATTCGTGCAATTTCCAACAAGCAATGATGATGTTGGATCAGCAAATCAGCCTTCTTACTGCCTCTATATGCAGGAGCAATAAGGCGGGGCTAGTGCGTTGAAATGTACCTAGAACTATTTCCAAAAACAAGAAAAGGAGTTTCTGTTCTTTATGAACATTTCATAGATTGTTTCTTTTTTGAACCGGCAGTGTAATTTTTAAAAATGCACTGCTAATTTTGCTGATGCTGCATGTCCAACTGGTTCTTGAGGGGACATGCCATTTACATGACAGAAAGCCATTTATCACTTTATTAAACCTGACATAAAAACTTAAGCCAAAGAGCTCTGTTTGTAATTCTGAAATTATTATTCATTTTTATGCAGCCATCAGTGCTTTTCTTTCATGTGGTTCATTAGTAAAACACTGTATTTTTGTGCACTCTTTTTCCAATTAATAACCATTCACAATAGTTACTCTGAGACAGTCTATCATGCTCCTTATTTATTGCACAGTGCAATTAAATAGACTTTGCCCGAGGCATTCTAGTTTCCACGAAGTGTAAATATTCTGAATGCTTGTATTTCACACCCCATTCATGGGGAATGCTTTCTTCTTTTTCATTTATATTTATCTGACTTACCAAGCACAGATAACGGCACTACATGCACATCAGAGTGGGCGGAGGCTTTCAGTGGAATGTAAGTTTGCAAAAGATAACAGACAAGAATGCAAAGACAGTCCTATATTACAATATGCACACATAGGTTGCTGAGACACCGAAAAATGTCTCAACTCCTGTTTTTCTCCATATATGACACTCACAAAAATAAACCATGTAGCTGTGCATGCATGCACGCATACATATGCACACACACAAAAGTGGTTTCCCAAGCCACCATTACCGTCCCTATTCACTGCCTTCTAGTTCAAACTGTTCTCTCATCCTTCTATGCTTAAAAAGAAGGCTACCTAAACATATCTGCAACTGAAACATCAAAAATGGAATACTCCACAAAATGTGTCACATTAAACCCACACTTGAAATAATACAGGAAAATATTTTAACTGGTTTGGTGGGTTATGCTGTTGAGATAGCAAATAGATGAGTTGTGCTGACCAACAGTAGTTAACGAGAAAACAATGCAGAAATGAAACATGGCAATGTCACCTTGAATTTTACTCACCAGCTTGACACAATTACAAATTGTGGCAAATTCTGGACAAAAGTGTCACAATATTTGGGCACAAAATGAAAAAACAAAAATGTGGCACTAACTTTCTCCACTAATACGTCAGTCTTTCCCACTAAACAAATTAAGATCTTGCCAGTTTCTTCTTTTTTAGAGCTTTTCTTTATTGTACCTTTAACCTTCATCACGTAGAAAGGCTATCTGGCAATGAGCAGGTGGTTTTGCAAATTTCTGCTTAATGAAACCAGCCACTTAGAAGGGTCCCTAATACTTTTCTAGCAACATTGCAAGACATTTTGGGTATCAAGAGACACCATCTCACAAATTTCATCGAGCAAGTATTTTTCTATCAGCTGTGTTTTGGCTCTGTTGCTGAAACTTCATAGATGTAAACAGTCACTGTGAACAGAGTGGAACAGCATGCAAGAAACTAAAGAATAGGTGTGAAGGCAGAGCAGTGGAGAGAGTGAAGTGTGCAACTTGGAAAGTTGTGTCTATGACTAGTCAGTTTACGTATGAAAAAGAAAAAGCATAACATGACTTCTTACTGGGAAAAACATTGCCTGTGCCAGCAAAATCTTTCACCATGTGGAAATTATGGAAGCAAACCAAGCCCCAGCAGTAGCAAAGAGCAACTCTGCCACCACAGGCAACATTTTGCACAGTGGCGTACTATCATGGTGCACATTCTTGCTTTTCTCTATTTTGCATGCCTGAACAGTCAGTTTTTAGTGCACAAATGTTAAGATATCAGCTTCATCTCCCTGTCCTCCATTTTCTTGCATCCCATGTCATTCAGTGCAGTGTGGACTACTGCCATTTGTGAAACTTCAGGAACACAGCCAAACAGGCAGATCCCATTCCGCCTTGCAATACTACCATGCAGTCTACAAAAAAATGCCGAAGTTTATTGCACAGTGAATTCTAGAGTAATGTGATCACAAAGTTCATGCTGTACCATACAGCCCATGTGAGAGGTATATAGCCCACTTGACATGTGACTGAGGCTTATTTGAAATCCCAAGGTGAGGCTACCAATCTGTACTCACAGCTCATTACCTAGCAGCTGGCAATACCTTTTGCCCCTCAGATAAAGTGACAAATCGTATCCATCACAAAAGCACTGTTTGATCATACAAGAAAAACCGCAATTATATTAGGCCACATCATCACCGGACCTGACCTAAAAGGTGCCACGTACTTTATGGCAAGTGCTTTCTTTGCTTCAAAAGAGTGGCTTTGGAAACATGACATAAAATATACGTGCAACGAGATGAGAAAAAACAAATTAAGTTGAAAACAACAATTCTCTTAGGGCAGATCACCAGGGGATAAGACCTGAATGACACCATACACTGCCTAGGTGTTTTAGGTATATAAAAGTGGATTTGGATGAATTACCAAATTAATAACATAAAAACAAGACATCGTGCAATTACAATGAAAGAAAGAAACAAAAAAGATTTTCATGGATTAAAGACAGCACACTAGCAATTTTTAGCACACTGCAATTCTACCAGACTTATAGACGCTACAGAAAAAAAATAACCAATTACAATTACTTCATTCAAACATGTAATTGATTACAGTGATGTAAATATGCTTCCCCGTACCAAAGAACTTTGGAGCACCAGTAACTATGAGACCCACTACATAGCTTAGTGTTGACTGCACACTTATGATGGGTATACACTTTTTTTTTAGGCTACTTTTACACTGTAGGCATATTATTAACTGCAAGAAACCAGATCAACACCAAGTTACAAGTCACAGTCGTGCTTCAGTGACAATAAATGGCATATAGATGGCTCATAGTGACATCACCACCACCTCCATGCTGACGCAACTGCTCGTACAGCACGTATCTCCAGCAGTACAAGGGAGCTGTGAATTAATATGGTGTCCATGATATGTGCATGCCATATATGATGGATATCCCTGGACCAAACTTCAAAAACAATCAATGCACTATGCTAGAAGCAAACTAGTACTGGGTTTATGTATGTTATTTCCTTTAACAAGCTGTAAGCTTGTTATGGCCTTTTGAGAAAGACATCCCTTAGCTGGTAACAGAAATGACAGTAGGCAGAGAGTGCAAAAAAGTCAAAATGGCCACTTGAGCATGAAAAGCTAGACATGTCAAATCACTCACATTTTTCAAAACTTCTGGAGCAACGCATTCCCCTGTTTCATCAAAGAGAGCATCCCATGAATCCTCAGCATCCTTATGGTTCTCTTCGATGCTTGCTTCAGTGCTATCTCGAGTAGTGTCTACATGCTCACCATACGACTGTGCCACCTCCAAATGACTTGTTAGGGGCAGTTCTTCATGTGCTGCATTTTCAGTCTGTTCACTACTTCTGACAACACTGTCATTCACTACAATGCCAACCCCACCTTGGAATCCTTGTAGGCTTGTATTTTTTTGCCTACCTGCACAATCTGTCACAACGGACGAAAACTCCTGTAGTGAATTCATTTCTTCAGAGCCTTCATCTGCTGTTTCTTTAATGTATTCATTCTCAGTTTCCTGTGAAAGTGATAAACATACTTGGATCACAGCTTCACTGTTCTCGGAATTTGCACTTGTTGAGAGCACATCACAGTTACTGCCTTCCAGGCCAGTACACTCGACATCATCCATGCCACACACATTGCTTGAGAGAGCAGAAGCTTTGCTATAGTGTTCTGAACTTGCATCTTCATGGTGAGTTCCAGAGTCCTCTATGCACTGAGGGTTAGCTGCAACTGTTGTTGCTAATGATGCTTGGCTTTCCGGCAAATGCTGTGAAGGCACCCGTGCTTGTGCACACACATTAGTTGCCTCGATCAAGTGAGCAGAAGCCTTTCTGTTTTGTTCTGAACTTGTGTCTTCATGGTGAGCCCCAGTGTCCTCTCTGCGCAGAGGGTCCGCTGCATCTGTTGTTGCTAATGGCACTTCGCTTTCCGGCAAATGCTGTGAAGGCACCCTTGCTTCTTGTGCAGGGGTATCTCTTGTATCAGTTTTCAAGGCCTCAGCTTTGCGCCCCCGTGGCACATACAGCTGCATATCTGGACGCCTTTGCCGCTGCCTGCATTTGAGGAGTTCAGAAACAAATTAGCATGATCAAATCTTAAATACACGTCAGCTTCAAGGCTAATAAGTAAAGTACATTAGCTTTGAAAATCAATGTGTCAGGGTGTACATTTGCCTTATACCAAATGCGACAAAAATCACATCACTCGACCAAAATTTTTTAAATATTAGAACACAGAGTTCTCATTGGCATGGTTGCATGTCACCCTTACAGAACACGCACTATGCCTTCACAGCTGAATACCAAGCACCGCATTTATATGCCTTACCTGCAAAGCATCTGTTTATTGTTCCTTTTTTTTTAAAGCATGAATAAAATACATGAAGAGCATGCAAAAGGAATGAATGTAATGTCGCTAGTACATTCTCACCATTACAACCAGCTCTTTGTCATAACATGGCGATTCACTACAATACCTCTTCACACACATGCATAAATTTTCTATTTCCAATGAGCAGCTTGCTCAGTTAGAACTCTCATGCAAGGGGAACAAATGGTAGCCCATGAACAATGTGTGCGTTACCTTGCTGGCCTCGGTGCTTGCATCTCTCTGCTTGAAGGTAACGGTCTCCTGATGCTATGTGAAAGGAAATCAACCGGAAGCCCTTTCTCTCTGCAAAGCCTCACAGCTACTTTTCGCACTGCCTCATCTAAGCAGTAGCCGTTGTCGAACGCGCTGAAAGGAAAATACTTCCGTCAAGTTCACGTGACTATTGCACTATTAGCAAAGCAAGAAAACAAATGGCGTCATTTACAAAATAAGCCGCGACTTCAGGCACACAGCCGTCCTTCGGCAAACGCCTTCTCCCAGTGAGAAACTGCACAGGTCTTCAAACTTTTCTTCAACAACCTTGTGAGTCAGGAATCTTTCGCGTTTCGGCAGGACTGGAAAGATCAGCACACTGGAGAGAGAGAGAGACAGAGGAAGAAAGCAAAATGGAAACACTTCGATGTTTAGAGCAAATTATATCCCCGCATCTTTCCAACAAGGACGACTCATTTCAAGTCATGACACAGTGTCACCCACAGCTCAAATTTCCAGGTGTCAACACTACCTTTAAGGACACATGCTAAGCAGCGACAAGTCATTACCACATGACACAAAGGGCTATTCAAAAGAAATCCCGCTTCAGTTTAAAAATTGTTACGGATCAAAACAAGCTGAACACAAATGTGACCAAAATAATTTTAGCAGACAACAGACAGGACTACACTTTACCTGTTGTGAACATCACCTTGTACAAAATTCGTTATCTCCTTGCACACAGTTTGCACAAAGACTTCGTCTCTGTCGTCGCCACTCTACGCACAAGGGTACATTGGCGACAAGCGTCAGACATCGATGACACTTTGGGTACAATAACGTCTCCAACATACGCGCATCGCACTAACCTGATATTGGTCGCGCTCCATGTCTAAAAACGTATGGTGTCTAACGGAAGTACAAGATAGGACCGGAAGCTGTCATACTAGAGCAGCTAGAAGTTCTAGACACAGAGTTTAAATAAATTAAAATAATAAATTTATATTATAAAAGAACTCTATTCCTGATAAAAGAACACCACCTGAGGCTTATCCTAGACCTACCTGCATTGCAGGTATGTCAAGACGAAGGCCGTGTTTTGAAAGTTGCTTCGTGAACATCTATGGTGAACATCACATGCGATCTAGCGTACGTTCAGCACCATGTTCAGCACGGTGTTATGTTCTAGCCACACTCATAACGGTGTGTTCAGCTCGGTTCAGCTCTTCAGCACTCTTCAGCCAATCTTCAGCCTTCCATGGCCTTCCGTTGAAATCCACTGAAAGCCGAGCCGGTGGTCATGCGGTGGTTATATGATGGGGTCAGGTGTTCTGTGAGGGTCGCGTGTGTAGAAGCACCGTAGTAACATGCAGGCCGTACCCGCATGTACCCGGCTGCACGAGGTATGAGATGATCATAATTATGTATTTCTGGCTTTATGGCCGGACTATTTGGTCAATTCCGTGGTTTGAACTCCCCGATTCCCCTTTGGATGACTAGGTTCAATATTTTTTATGTAGCTGAGGTGCCTCTGCGTTACAGATAAGCCCTTCCTGCCTGTACTGTCATACGTTATGCACAGCGTTCGCACGCGGTGTACATATGTACACGTTACTTTCATAATATTCTAGTGAAGTGGCACATTCTTCCAAGTGGGATGCACGGCCCACCATGTTTCTACGTCCCAGCCATATGTTTTGTGTACTTGCGTGCTTGTTAATCGACCATGTACTCGATTATGCGAATCGGTGCGGCAATAGCAGCACTAGAGAGACTGACATAAGACATTCTAAGCGGGCCCCGGACGAGTCGTCAAGCTCTGTGTGGTGTCGTGGCCCTAACCATACCGTGAGAACATGCATTTTCAGGAACTTGTACTACCGAGGAGACACCGGAGATTTCGTTTTTCTTCACGGCCCGGAAACGACTATTCTTGGTGACCTAAACGGAAGAAACGATCCAGCGCTTACCGATTTGTCGTCTGTAAGCGGTCACGGGGCGTTTTACTTCAATTTCGTGGACATGCCAGTGTCGACGTTTTCACCGCTCCATGTTGTGGATGTTCGCAGTGACACATTTGTGGCCAGTCGCTTCAACCCAGACAACCTGATGCATGTGTTTCACGATGACCTCATTCCAATATTTTCAACTGTTCGAGAGATACGTAGTTGCAGTAATAGTGAAGAGATACTGCGCTGCCTAGACAACATTACACTGTTCCTGGTTGATGAAAGACGAAAGGGACCTTACTGGCAGCTGTACAAAGCCCTTGTTAGAAATCAAAAGATATTGTTTAAAAGCCAAATGTCTGAGTGGTATCGCTTTAAAAGGGCTATTGTTGGATTACGAAAGGACAGCACATGGTATCAGTATGGTTTCGTGGTCCCACAAGGCCCTCTAAACACTAACCTAAGGACAGCTGGGGCAGAAGTCAGTCACTTCGTTGATTTTTTCCTTCATGCACTTGATGTGCCACTGGCATCAAATACACACAGAAGTCATGCACTCATAATATCAAGAACCAAAACCAGGCTAATTACAAACCTAGATGAGCTAGTGCACATGGTGCAGCTGCACACTAAGCTTACACCTGTAGTCATTGATCTTGAAAGTATATCTATACAGGATGTAGTCATTTTGCTGAGGGACACACAACTTTTGATAAGCATGCATGGCTCAGCATTGATATTGTCAATGTTCTTGCAGCCAGGATCAGCAGTGTTGGAAATGTTTCCATATGGCATTAATCCTGACAACTACACTCCATACAAAACCCTTGCAAATTTTCCATCAATGAATATTGCCTATGCAGCATGGAGAAATACAAATAAGACCAATGCAGTATTTCACCCCGAGTTTGAACCACATTATGGTGGAATATACCATTTGCCACTGGAAGCCCAACAGCAGATCATCCAAAATGAAGAAGTTCCACCACACCTGTGCTGTGACAATCCAGACTGGCTTTTCCACATTTATCAGGACACAGCAGTTGACACATCAATTGTGCCACTGCTTGTCAACCTAACTGCTGAACATGTTCCAACGCACCATAACCTTAAAGAAAACATTTTTCCAGGACCGGTTATGGGACTGAAATGTGAAGTTCAAAAATATTCTGAAGGCAATGCACAGCTGTCAGTTAACTGGCATGAACCATGGAATATAGCATTAGTTAGTTTTGAGCATTGTTACTATGAAGCATGGTTAAAAAATGGTGCTGAGGTTGAAATGATTCATACAAATGTCACAGTTTTTGTCAGAAACATTACTACCAATCCCCTTTATGTATGGGTGAAAGCTGTGTGCGATGGAAAATCTGGTGGCTTTAATGCATTCCCTCCCGGCTGCAAGGACATCACCCATTAACAACTATCACAGTAATTGCATGGCAGCATGTGCATGCTATGTAATGAAGTGTTTTCGAATAGTTGGCTGAGCAACACCATGCTGATAATAAGGTATGTTTGATAGAAAGTAGAGGGTGTCCAAAGTGCTGTCTTCAAAGTTTTTTTAATAAATAAATAAATGTGGGCTCAGCAGTCCAAGCTTACATTGAAGTTGTTCTGCATTGCTGTGCTTCATGTTTAAAGGAGTAGCAATGTTTTCTTTTAGCCCCTTTACTGCCGATGACGAGTTAACTCGTCATGGTAAAAGTTGCACTACCTTGCAGTTTTCATGCATGTAATTAATAGACAATGTCTTTTGCTATTTTTTCAATGAGACCAGTAAAAGTGCTATGGGCATTCCTGGATTTTATATATTTTTTTTTTATACAGGAAAATTCAGCTTTTTTGTAGATAAGGGGTTAATGAATAGCTATCGGTTCATTTGCTAAGGTATGAAGTCTAAATCTTTCCAATGTTTTGGGTGTATGCTTTCTCGTGTTGTAGCCCTGCAGTTATAAAAAAAATGTGTGTCAGGTGAACACAACATGCCACATTAGCACCTATCACTATGGCCACTGGGTAGTTATGATGGTCAAATATTTTTCTCATTTGACAAAATGTGGCACAAATCTTGCTGAAGAAGGTTTAGAAAAGGAAGGTGGTCAGCAAGATCACAATAGGAAAAAAAAAACAGAAAATGAACCCTTCAATTGCCGAGAGTTTAGCCAACTGGCTTTCATCTTAAATAGAGCAGTATGCCTTTCAATGCTTGATCAGCAATTCAGGGAATTCCTGTGCAGGTACTTCGCTGACATTGTGTTAACTTGTAATCTTATCCATTTTCCTTGTATCCAAATGAATGTCTAGAGGGTGAAACATTTCTGCCATTGGCAAGAGGACAGGTGGGGTGCTGCAGTACAACACTCCAACATACTTTTATCTTTGCCACAGCAATTAATAAAAGAACCAAGTGTCAGTAGGCTTGCAGTTTAAAAATATATATCGGTAGGCATTATTTATCATGCTGGCGCAGAAAAGTGCCAGCATCTTTATGGTTGCAAAGAACCCTTTTTCAAATGAAATTTAGTTTCCTTTAGCATTTTATACTCCTCTCCTGCCAGTATGACAGCACTGGTCATCACTTTGATACTGACTGGGAGCCTGTTTTCGGCGAAACGACTGTAAAAGCCGTGTATAACACGTTCATAAAGCTTTTCAATGGCCACTACAGCAGCTCCTTTTCCATGAAATCATTTAAGACTGGAAAACGCACATGAAAGCCTTGGATTAATCAGGAACAAGCGTATGATCACGGAAAAGCATAAACTACATGATTCCTTTTTGAGAACACGCTACGTCAATACTTTGGCGACCTTTAAAATGCTACGGAACCGTTTAAATGCTTTACTAAAGAAAGCTAAAAAGGAATACTATGAGAACCTTTTCCAAACGGGATCGAATTGCCCACCTGATCGTATGTGGAAAATAATTCCGTACTGGGCACAGCACAAGTTCAGTGGCCAATAAAGTACACGAAATTGTCATTAACAACAAATCACTGTCAGGGACGGCTCTATTAGAACATTTTAGCAAATATTATGCGTCGGCAACAATCAGCCATGCTCCTCCCACAGACATCTCGTACAGACTGGAATGAAATGTTCGGAAAACGGCATTTTTTCAACCCACAGATTATTCCAAGGTATATAAAACATTCACTGCATTAAAGAACAGTAAAGCCACTGATATCGATAATATCCAGATAACACCCATAAAATGTGATTGACATAACCTGCCCGTGCTTGGCTCATATCTTCAACCTTGCGATTGGTTCAGGGACGTTTCCTGCTGAAATGAAACGAGCCAAAGTGTCTGTTATATTCAAAGAGGGGGAAAGAAACATCGAAAACTACAGACCAATATCTGTTTTGCCTATATTTTCCAAGGGCCTTGAAAAGATAATTTTATGTTGACTACATAGGGTTTTTTTTTTTTTTTTAAGCACGGAATTATGTTTGAATGCCAGCACGGTTTCACAAAGGGCAAGTCGACTGAGTCTGCACTTCTGGTACAAAAAGACATCATTCTCGAAAACATTGAAGCGGAAAACTTAACTCTTGGAATCTTCATTGATTACAGCAAAGCATTTGACTTACTCTATCATGGCACACATTTAACAAAACTAGAAGAATATGGCATACGAGGTGTCGTTCACTCACTTTTACAGTCGTATCTCTCCGATCGACAGCGGTGCGTAGTTATAGACGGTTCTACGTCATCCTCCCGCCCATTACTTAACGGCTTACCACAGAGAAGCATTTTGCGCCCCTTTTTATTTAATGTATATGTGAATGACTTACCTTCTATTGATATGTGTACAGATTTTGTTTTTATACGCAGACAACACTAGCCTCTTTCTTCTGATAACGAGTCACACTTGTTTTTACATGCCAATAATGTGCTGTCCAAAGTGTTCGAGTGGTCCTTATGTAACAGCCTACAAATTAATGTAAAAATATCTAAGGCCGTTGTTTTTGCTGCAAAGAACAAATCTGTGCCATGCGTCGATTTTAAAATAGCTTCCCATTCGCTTGATGTAGTAAAGGAACACAAAATTTCGGGTGTTATATTTTCTAGTCACATGATGTAGAACCCTCACATGGACCTTGTTGCATAAAAATTTTCTGCTGCTTTATCTGTGCTATTTAGATGCCATCATATGCTCCCACCTCGTGTAATGTTCCATCTTTATCATTCTCTTTTTCGGTTGCATATAAACTATTGCACGTTAGTATGGGCTATGACTACACAACGTAACATTAACAGGTTGTTGCTGCTCGGAAAGAAAGCTATTCGTTGTATTCACAATGCTCACCATTTACATCCTACAAAACCGTTATTTCAAGAAAGCAGAATAATGAACGTCAAAGCTCTCTATGCATACCGTCTCCTACACCAATTACAATTTTCAGATAAAGAAACCATACAATTCCTAAAAAATGTCAGCCCTCATAGAACGGCCCAGCACCCGTGTAACACGAGGATTGGACAAATGGATAAGGCACTATCGAACAAATTACTTTATGAAAACCCTGACCTACAACGTACCCGCGCAATTAAATCAACTGCAGAAGTGCGTAAATGGAGATATGGTTGTATTGTGCACATTATTGCACGATACCTTTGTCTGGCAAATTTCACCTGACTGTTTGAGATTTGTAATTTGCTTTGTGTCCATACCCGTTCAGAACGTACTCATCACATGCATATTCATTTCATTTCTTGTAAATTGCATGTGCACATTCTTTACTGTTGCTTAACTTCCTTTTCATCATTGCTTTCAATAATGTTCATTTTTAAAAGTGTAACAGTATATAGTCCCCTGGTGCTTATTGTTATTTACCCGAATTTCAATGCGCTCGTAATGAGTATACATGTAGTAGATGCATTCATGCCCAGGGAAGTGGATATATACCATGTGTTCAATTAATGGAGCTGCTTAAGAAAGCTTATTGTTTGTATTACGGATGTGTGCGATGCTGATGTTGCCTGGTGGTGGCCCCCTGGCCTCGTCAAGCTGTATATTTACAGCTTTCTTTCCAGGGTGGCCTTCAACACTGTACTTTGTGCATGCTGTAAATAAACTTGACTAATATTGCCTAATGTGCATGCTAGGACTTGACACATGCACATTCCATGATAGTGGGAACCATACTAACATGTTCCACATCTTGCAGTAGACTAGTTCCATACATGGGAAAACTTACCTAGCTGTTTATGGTTTGTGAAATTCACTGCATGGTGAACCAAGTAACATGAAGTTGCCTACCCCTACAAATCAAGAAACCATGTGAGGGGCATGTGCACCTTTTAGTGTAGCATAAAAGAACAGGGCAAATGTGTGCAATGCCTTCATCTTCGAAGGAAATGTGGGTATGCCGAAATAATACTATATCAGGCACAGGGTTGCCAAACCCACCTTTACAATCACTGGCAGTGTAAAGCAATGCTGCATATAGGAGTTGCCGAGAGGCAGAGAAAGTTTAGGCAATGTGGCAAATAATTTGGGTAAATGAAACTGTTCTTTCAATGACATTTAACCATTTCATGGGTACTAATCTCTATTTTAAAATAGCACTCTACCCATAACGTATTGTTTCGCATACAATGCCATGCAGCCTGGGTCTTGACAGGAAGCGTTGTGCCACCATTGCTGGCATAAAATTAGAGGAGAAAGCTGATGAAAAGATGATTGTGTAGAGGTTATAGTTCCTTAGGAGGTGCAACGGTGAAGGGTTCTTTAAGCAATGCTGTTCCTAATGGCATGAAAGCAAAGAAAGAACATCGCCATAAGCATGCGTGTCATAGGTTTACCAAGCAGTACTAGTGGTAAAAGCTATCAGCATTTTGCAAATTTTTTCGAATACGTAGAAGAACATAATTCAGCAGCAAAGGGCCACGCTGCTGTATAATAGAAGACTGCAGATTCAGCAAGGGTGACTCTGCACAAAGGTATGTTGGATTGTGTTCCCAGAACTGCACCGGGAAGGCGGAAGATGGAAATTCAAGACGGTGAGCAAGACGAGAACGAGGTAAAAGCGCGAGCCAAAGTTTTGACAAGTGGACTTGTCTTTTTCAAGGCGACATATGCTTTTCTCAGCACTATATATATATATAAGGTTCTACTAAAGGAGAGAGAGGGCAAGGCAGGTGGGTGAGGCAACAACCGAAGGCATGTTAGCGGCAAGGGTGTAAAATCGAGAATAAATGGGCGCTATGCACATGGCCGGTGATGAGTCTCTCTGAAAGAGATAATAAAAGAAGCGGCAGAAAATGGTGCTCGTGGAAAAAAAAAAAAATTCTGAAGGGGAATACCTATATATATATATAAAAAGGGAGAAAACAAAAGAGAAACGTAAGCTACCAGTGAAAATAACTAAGTGTTGTTGCTTGTAGCTTGAAATTTAGCATAGCGAATAGATTCTAAAGCTCCCTTTAAAACATTTATGCCTATTGGTTGCATTGTCTTGAACTCATGGATGAGATACGATTCTTTGTATTTTCTTTCTCGTTCAGAACAGACATTTGACTTTAGACGTAGAGTTTAAGTTCATCAAAGTTATGACCTGGTAGGTTGACATGCTCGGCAACGACTTTGGGAAGCTTTTTAGCTGTGTCCGCATGATGTCCATTTAGCCTGATGTTCATTGATTGTCCCGTTTCATCAATGTGTTGTTTATTACAGAAGGAACATACGAGCATATGTCGCATCCGAACTTGAACTAGTAAAGCTAGTTCTCACTTCGTGTGCTTAACTATTTGCAGTGGTATTAATTTTAATGTCATTTTGAAGGTTCCTGCAGGCTTTGCACCTGGGGCGACAACATGCTTTTTTATGGGGGAATGATGTTGGCTTACTTTTGCATGTACTAACATGTCCTTAAAGTTTATGTTGCCGCGATGGGTAACCCTTGGTACATCTGGGAACGCTTTTCTCAGACGCTCATTACTTGATAATATTGGGTGGTTAGCACCCAATATTATCACGTAACGAGCATCTTCAGAAAAGAGGGCAATGCAGAAGAGTAAACAGCAAATAACGTAAACAGATCAAAGCTAGCTAAAAAAATAGAAATTTTTCCTTTATTTACCTAAGCTGCATCTATCATTCTTTTTCTTGAGTTAATGTATATCCTCACAGCAAAAATGCTTAGCCACTAGCACGACTTACCAGGCACTAATAAGTGACAGATATTTGTAACAGAACAATATATGTGTACCTTGAAGTGCATGCACAGAATCCTAGGAGGATTCCCGAAGGACAACAAAAAGAGCACAAAGTTATTGCCTTAGCCCTGGTTCTGGCCCTTGGCTGTCATTAATTTTGAGAGAAAGCGGGGGTGAAATAAAGCCACGCACTGTCATGCCGGCATCTATGTCCACAGCTAGCCCACCTCTCTTTTTTGATGCCTTGCAACATAGCTCACCTCTTTAAATAGAAACGGTGTAGTAGTGTTTACGAATCACTAAGGAGAAAAACATTTTCACCTGTGTTTGTAACTTGCCCTTATACAATATCAATAATGCCACTCTCACCACGAGAAGACACTTGGTAAGCCAGAGAAATGGGTGGCACAGCTGCCTTGAAGTTCTCACACCAGCATGCCGTGACGTGGATTTTGACAGAGCCTGCCAGGGCCTAGTTAAGCCATTATTGCTAAATCTAAGGTCCTATAACGTAAAACTATTCCAATCTGTTATTATTCCAATCCCCCGATGTCAAATTTATGTCACCACCACTGCAAGCATAGGGCGGTAAGCCGCAGCGTTGTTTTAAAAGCCAAATCTAACGTGCTTCTCGTTTATACAATGCAACTTTGTGTTGCTTTCAAAGCAAATAGCATTGCCTACATTGAGCAGTTATCTAATTGGCTGAGAAGAGGCAGGGAGCACACTCATATGGAGAGTTTCGATGGGGCCGAGAGAAAGTAGATAGCCGGATGAGGAGGGTGGTACCGGCGTCTACGATTGGTATGCTTCTCCTAACTTAGCTTGCGGTGGCTGGACGAAAATCGCAGCGGCATGCAATGGAAAGTTAAAAATGCCATTAAAACGAATCCTCGGCAAAGTAGTTAGCAGAGCAATGTTGCATACATGCCGAAAGGTGTCAATAACCTTATACTGCCACGGAAAATCTTATACGCAAATAAATCCATGCTCCCCGGCAGCTCCGAGTAACCAATGCCACAGCAATCGGCGGCAGCCATCCTCTATTCCTTTTGGAACAGGGCAGTCTACGGCAACTCAGAAAAACTTTGTTTCGTTCGGCATATTAATGAGTCTTTAACGCACTACGTCACTTTGACGGGGCGAGTCTTCATTGTTTTGTGATGTCATGTGACAGACAGGTAGTGGACATAGCCCAAAAACATTTGACCAATAGCAATTGGTCAAAAAACATCTTTTTCGCCAATGGCAAAAAAAAGGATATCAAATCAGATTTTTTTTTTTTTTCTTCGTTTGGTCTAATTGTGAAGGGCTGATTGCAGAATCGGAATAGAAAAGTTTGGAATAACTTTACATTAGAGCACCCATGGACTACACTGCGTTTCAAAGGAGCCAAAGGCTGAACAACAATACTCGTGAACTTCTGCTGAGCCAACATGACACAAGTAAGCAAAAATACTTTTAAATCCGTGACGTCGCCAATGTATCGACGTTATGGTTTCGGTGCAAAATTTGAAAAATGAAACTCCGACCTTCGTTCGAAAATCGACCTATTATCACAAAATAAACGACAATATAGTTTTCAAAAAATGCTTCATCACTCTAAACTGACTTAGTGTTTCTCTTTAGAGTCTCTTTAATGGTGTGACAGTGGCATCAGCGCATCAGGCGGTGTGTTGTCACAATGGGCAGTGTACCTCTTTGCCACACGTTTGCTACACCATCGATTGCCGAAAAATCTACCGATGACTCGACAAAATGCACAGCGTTGGGCTGAAAGGAGCCCATCAAGTAAGACAAAAAAATTTAAAGGAAGTGCTGAGCCATAGCACAAACCTAAGCAGTTATATAGCAGTGGAGAAGAGTGGTTTATGACAGAATGGGGCTTATGGCTGCAGCAATGCTGCACTGCTTCAATAATATAAAAGCCAGTTGTAGAGTTGGTAAAAACACATACAGTGGACTGCGGATAAACGAAACTCAAGCGAAAATGCCAGATAAACAAAATGAGGCTACCAACGTTGGTTGGCCATTACATAGGAGCAATGTTAACAAACTTCGTTTAAACGGAATACTTCTTTTTGTAAACTCTGGCTAAATGGAACTGGAAACGAAAGTGTACCAACCTCATCAGCCGTCATACTTCATATGTAGTAGGAGTAGGTCGTCATATCAAATGGTCATGCAAAATAGTTATGAAAATCCAATGCATCAGCCAGCTGCGCTGTTGTGGCATTAGCAGCTGCTCCGCTGCGTTCACGTGGCCCAATTTTTTGCGATCCTTGGCGTATCGTAATGGTGATAGACAAAAAGCAAGAACACATGAACAAATGCCTTGCGCAAAATAAACTGTGCTATTCCAAGCAGAAGAGTACAATAACATTTTTTTTTTTTTCATCGCAGTGAAATTGAAGCACTCGACGCTCTTGAAAGCAAAAAATTTTTCGTGATTTTTGCTTCCTTTACATAAACTTCTAAATAACTGAAATATTCTTTCTGTGCCTTCCAATTCCATTTAACTGGAGTCTGCTGGATGTATACTACACAGAACAAAATGTGGAGGACGCTTAAGCTGCACCATCAAAAGTGGAATGCAATAGCATTCAAAGATCCCAGACTGCTGCTTATGCTTCCCGGCAACTGGAGCGTATGTAACCGTAATGTTCACTGGGAAACACTGGCTGCGAACGCTATGCACGAAGGCAGGCTTTCTGGTAGAAATGCGGACTCTTGCGTGGGCCGCGATGCAGCGGAGGCAAGCTTAAGCGGACGCTTATGTGGAGGACGCTTAAGCTGCACCGTCAAAAGTGGAATGCAATAGCATTCAAAGATCGCAGACTGCTTCTTGTGCTTCCCGGCAACTGGAGCGTATGCAACCGTAATGTTCACTGGGAAACATTGGCTGCGAATGCTATGCACGAAGGCAGGCTTTCTGGTAGAAACGCGGACTCTTGCGTGGGCCGCTATGCAACAGAGGCGAGCACTATCTGGGGGTGTAGCAAGGAATCGTACGCATCGCTCCGTGGCCTTCCGAGATACTCACGTGCGGGCGTGCGCCATGGCCGGTCTATGAATGGCAGAAACGCTAAAAAAGGGACTTATTTGAGTTTTCGCATAACAGAACTATGTTTTCTTGTATAGTCAAATTACAATCAGACGCTATTATGTCTGTAGGTTGTAAGTCGTACTTTACAATTTTCCTACATATTCTAGCTTGAGAAATTAAATTAGTTCAATAACTTCCTTGCGCCACATGGAGGGCCTAGGTATGGGTGGTTCGAAAATCTTTTTGCCGAAATGACGTCAGACACTAGATTTTCTGCGGCACAGGGCTCTTAATGCTGTCGCGTTAAAACTGCAAGAGGGTGAAGGCAAAGCTTCAGCCTACTCTAGTGTCCCAGAAGGTTCTTTCGCATGCATGAAAGTCCCTAGCTTGTGGGTACTTGTTTTCTGCACAGGAACACGAGGTCATTGTGGTGACTCCCACTATGCAGCTTGTTCACTGTGCCAATGAGTGTGTCAAGGTTTTCTACAGTGTAACCTTTTGTTCTCATTATTCTTTGGTAAATCCCATAAATCAAGAAAGAAAAAATGAGACATCCACCGAGACGTAGCTAAGCGCTACAAAAGAAACCCATATATATGGGTTCCTCGAAAGAAAAGCTTCGCAGTTGAGGAAAAATTCAGGACTCGAACCGGGACCACCGCCTTTCCGGAGCAGCCGCTCTACCATCCGAGCTAACCAGGCAGCTAGCAGATGGCAGGCTTGCCTCTTGCAACTCTTGCCTTTGCTTCCGAGTTGTGGATAAATTTGACTTCGCCTGCCATCTGCTAGTTGCCCGGCTAGCTCAGATGGTAGAGCAGCTGCCCCGGGAAGGCGGTGGTCCCGGTTTGAGTCCCGGACCAGGACGAATTTTTTCCTCAACTGTGAAGCTTTTCTATCGAGGAACCCATATGGGTTTCCTTTGTAGCCCTTAGCTACGTATGGGTGGATGTCTCATTTTTCCTTTAATAATTACTCCTCTCCACCTTGCGGGTTTCCGCAGAACTATTATGTTAAATCCCATAAACATAAATCAGTTCGAATTCGCTTAACTGTTGTTGAACTTCAGTATTGACCTGTAACTTTTTTTTCTGAACCAGACTGAAAGTCATAAAATTTAGTTTGGCTTACCACTATATTACATTGTTACCAAGCATAATATCAACACAGGGACGTTGTGCACCTTGGCAATGCAAACTCTTTATAAAAGAAACAACTGTGGCAGTGAGAGGGTAGCCGGATGTCTTTACCAGCGACCACCCTTTTTCTTCTTTTTCTTTTGTGCGGGCAAAGGTCTTTGTTGTCTGGGGCCTTGCTGCGATGGCTGCTGTCCTCCTGGTGACGACTGTGCTGCAGATGCAGCAGGGCTTGGCAGGGGCGTTGTTTTCTGGGTCATGTCCCTAGCAAACAAAAAAGCAAGGCCACGGCTGGAGTGAAAAGAAGATATGCAGTGACAGTACATCAACCAAAAGTAACAGGTGCAGATTCCACGTGAACACTGCTTGGAAGTGGTGCGTGCAATGACTGCTTTAACTAGCACATCTTTGTTCCGATTCACTTGAACAGACCACCAGAAATTCACCATGACACTTGCGATGTGCGGCTGTGCACTTTTATAAAAATAGAACATTGCACCACAAAAAAAGCTAGGGCCATATTCTTGACTGATTACTTGAAGAGGTATTTTAGCTTTCATGTGGCATGATGTCCATTGTGATGCTGACTGGCTGGCTTTATGCAAAGCACTGTCACTTGGTGATTGAGTACTCTATTTTAATAAGCACCCATTTAAAGAAAATTAAACCCACACATGCTACCGTACAGTATTTATGCAAGGACTGCACCCATAAATTTGTGTCGATATTTAACAAAATGTATTTAGGAAATAATGCTTGTACAAGCTGCATCCACTTCTCATAATCATGCAACTTTGCAGCCCCTGCGCTGCACTCTCTAGGTACAGTATGGTGCAATACATAGAAATGCATCATGTGGCTTATCTGGCTCATCTTTATAGTCTGTTTACTTCTGTAACAGTTGATAGGTAGCAGAAAGCTAATTGCTGAAAACATTGTCATCGTCGCAAAATTTGCGTCCTTGCATCCCATGGCTTTTCCTATTGTACTTTCCAACATATGCATACTCGGTCATGCAATGCACACCGCTCTTCGTAGGCAGCACTTGCACTCTGGGCATATGCGCACCAGACGTCCACACTTCACACACAGGTTCATGCATTAAGCTTTCTCTGCACCCACGCCACATGAAGCCCCATGCCAATGCAATTATCTCTAATGTTTAGTTCTTATTTCACGTATGCTGCCCAAGTGGTATGCTCACCCTTCGGATGTTGACCCAACTGCTCCTTGCGTGCCCTTACCTGAAAAAGAACATATTCAAATAACCAAACACTGTAACATGGCGAGTTGGTACACGAAGAATGCATAATTATAGTTTCTTTATGTTTCAACAAATTATGGCAACATTTTCACAATTTTGCAAACTTTTGAACTTTCAAACCCATTAATACCAGCAATTAATATGATGTGCAGCACTTATTTTATCACACACTTCCTGCAATCCAGGCTTTGCAATACACTTGTGGACTTGTTTATTTCCATATTCTTCATCACTTTGTAACACATGCCTACAGCTCAGCTAAATTGTACAGCATATAATCATTGTTTCACCTACATAAAAAGGACTGACTAATCTTTCCGGAATTCCCTACTATTCAACGATGAGATTCTCACATGGAGGCATGGCAAGACCAGTCAACCAGTGATAAATTTCCTTTCTCATCCTGAGCTTCCATGTAGAACAAAAGCTGCCCCTTTTAATCACAGGCTAAGATAGCTTTCGTTCTGAACAGTGGAAGCAGGATAAGAAGCTTCTGCTTATAAATAGCATCTCCTGCAAAGGGAATGTACCTTCAAGCCCCAACATCTGGCACAGAAGTGTGCTGCATACTAAGAAACATTGTTTCGTACATACAATTGGTAACAGTGCTGCTGACGAGTGTATATTCTGGTACAACATTGGCTGAAGCTAATCATTTCATTCATATTGTGAATGCCAAGTGTGGACTTTTATCACTTTCACATGTACTACATAGTCATCATCATTGCTCATCGTCAGCTTCATCTGTGTGGCCGTGCGTATTAGCAACAGCCGGCCTGTCTCTCAAGTGCTAAAGGTGCTTCAGTGTTTCACCACTTCAGTCCTTTTTTGTGAAATGGCAGAGCAATGCACAGAACATAAAAACAGAATGCCAAGAAGCAATACACATTTTTTAATAAGTACAGTAAAACTTTGCAATTCAGATTCCACGGGAACGAAAAAAATTTAAAGTTAACTGAATGTTGAATTATCGAGGGTATCAAAACATATACAAATGCTTACTGCATCAACACACTTTTACTTAATGTGTTAATCAGCAAATCCTATTTCTACTTTGCACCAAAGCAGCGCGGAAGCTTCAATTCTCATCATCTCACGACTGATCAGCACTCGCAGCGGCAACTGCCCTGCAACTTAATTCCTTCACAGCGTGGCTGCCGGCGCAAGACTCATCATCTTCATGCAAGACGCGTTTTTCACTACCGCATGCACACCCAATTATTTTTTCAGCAGTGAGCTGGTTGCCACCAGATCGCCCATCCATCGCAATGCAGCCACAAAGTTCCTGTAGACAGCTTCCATTGGCGATTATGGCAATTCAGACTCCGCCGCTTCGTTTCAGTTGGATGCTAGCGCCACTGATGCACTTTTGAGTGACACATTTGCAGCACATCTCGCTCGCAGCGCTCCAAGGATTGTCCGAACTAACCGGTGTGTGGTCAAACATGTGCAAATTACATGAGTTTGGTTATAATAATGCACACACCAGCCAGGACCAGAGGATGTGCCCGAATTATCCAATTTTCCAAATTCACAAACATAAAATTAACGAGGTTTTACTGTAGATATAATTTCATGGCTAACATCAACCAAATGTTCTTAAAAATAATAAAAACAGCCTTTTATGCTGCTGAAACCAAGTGTGTGTTGCTGGTAGTCTGTGGAATGAGCTGCCGGTATATTTCATGCTTAACAAATTCATAATGGTCAATCACATAACTGTTTATTGTTAATTTGCAGAGAGTGTGTGATTCCTAGCTTTTGAACACATTGCACAAGCTATTTCTAAAATTAAATTCTGTAGTTTAATGTTCGGCTCGAAGTTGCACAAAGGGCTACAAAAGATGCAGCAGTGAAGGTCTGCAGATAAATTTTGATTGCCTGGGGTTCTTTACCCAAAGCACTGACTTTGCATTCTGCTCCCATTAGAATGCAACCTTGATGGAGAGAAAGAAAAAAACTTACAAAAAGGCAACCTGTCACAAACAAATGAAATTGATGCTTACAAATGCATTTTATAACCTAGTAGTATTGATTAAGTGACCATGAGGTGCACAGAAAAAGCTTACAATTACCAATTACCTAATTAAAAACAGCATAATAAGTACCAGCAGAACCCCTAAATGAATGCTAACAACACACAGTTGGTTTCATGCAAATAAAATGCTAAGCCTTTTCTATTAAAAACAAAAAAAAGAGGCCTAGTAAATGCAAGCTGGACTACCTTGTATATGAATGCATGATATCTTTCATACAAAGTTTAAGGTTCTTTTGTTTCTTTTCTTGAAAAGATTGTATTTCTTTTTACAGAAGGATCTGAGATATAAAAACTTGGGTAACATGTCGCAATATAGGACAGTGAGAATAAAGGTGAAGTCCAAAAAGCACTCTCTTACCAATGGCACTGCTGGCTGCTCTCCTATCCTTGCGCTTCTTGAAGGTGGAACGCTCGCGCCGTGGAAGCCAACGCTCAGGGTCCGGGTCAACATTTGGATCATAATTCTTGGGCAGCTTGCCTGCAAGGCACAAGGCATTCCTTGAAACACCATAGGTTCATCAAGCATTCTGTGTCAGAAATTACAACTTGTAACACTACAAGTGCACCGTTCGTTATACTTGCCTAGGTCACAATTTTCTTGATATAAAGTTTGCTGCTGCACCAAAAAAAGTAAAAGATATGCCTAGTCACAAGATGCAATGCTTGTTCCATATAAAGTTGCTTTCATTATCATGCAAGACATAACTGGCTGAAATATCGTGGTACGGAAGCTGAACGCATGGATTCAGGAAGGGCATGTCAACCACTACTCAACTAATTATGACGGTTCACGACTTTCTCAGCGTACTGGATAACTCGGGACAAATCAATGTTCTTTTTCTGGATATGGCGAAAGCTTTTGACACGGTACCGCATTCAAAAATGCTTCATAAATTGCAGTTGATTGGTCTTCCACTGTATCTTGTAGAATGGGTCAGAGCATACTTAAGTGGTGGAACGCAGTCTGTTGATGTGAATGGCGCCCTTTCTGAATCGCTTGCTGTTACTTCTGGTGTTCCTCAAGGTAGTGTGTTAGGGCTTTTGCTGTTTTTAATATATATAAATTATTTAGTAAATGAAATTCCACGGTCAGACCATCAATTGCTCCAAGAATCTTTGCTTAAAATATGTCACTGGTGTGAAGAATGGAATATGGATTTAAACATTGATAAGAGCGTGCTTCTCCGAATTACGCGAAAAAGAAATGTTAGCTATTACCAATATTGCCTCCACAACAGTCACATTAGCGAGGTCTCACAATATAAATATCTAGGAATAACTATTAACAACCGATTAACCTGGGGCACTCATATCTCTGAGACCTGTTCAACTGCATTCTCGAAGCTCTGTTTCTTGAGACGAAAATTAAAACGTACTCCTAGCCATATTAAGCTCTTTGCTTATAAAACTTTCATGAGGTCCAAACTTGAATACTCCTTCGTAATTTGGGACCCCCACACTAAGAAAGACATCTATCAATTAGAGCTCGTTCAGAGAAAGGCAGTACGTTTCATTTTTCATAAATACAGAAGGTCAGGCTCCCCAACACAGCTTATGAAGGACAATAATATCCCGTTGCTTAGTACACGTAGAAAATTTTGGCAGGAAAGCTTAGCATTGCTCCCCCCCATTTCCTCAAGCACTCCACTACTCGAAGGACCCGCCATTATAGCGAACACTCATTACAGCCTATATTTGCTAAAACAAACTCATTTAAGCACAGTTTCTTCCCTCAAACAATAGCTGATTAGAACGCGCTTCCTGAATCAGTTTTTCGCTCTCCTGACGTGGAACAGGCCCTTCAAACTTTGTTTCTTCAGTAGAAAGGAAACAATTTTCTTATGAGAAATTTCAATGTTCATTGCTTTCGTTTCTGCTCTGTCATCTTGTAATTTTTTTTATTTAGTTGTATGTCACATGCAATGTAACTTTTTTTTATTCTCCTTTTTTTTTTGCATGTACGTGCTGTTATGATTTGTGTTTTCATGCCCCTCCTGCTTGGGCCAATCTGGCCTGCAGTATTGTGAAATAAAAAATAAAACACTGCAACTCGCATAAGCGAGTGAACTAGCAAAGTTCAAAGCAGGGTTTGATATTTCCTTACATGTTCGTACTTTGAATGTTCCTGTCAATGTTTTGTTCTTCCACTACTTGTACTTTTTGTTACAACCCCCTAGGGGATACTTAGTTTTTTTTTAATTGTACCATAATGGCCGACTTTGTTGATGTGGTATGCTTCAATAACATGGTTCAAATGCATAAATATGGCTGCTATAGTGTGAAATATTACTAACAATAACAATTATTAGTAAAATATTAATAACAATAATAAGAAAGTGATGACGATAGAATGTCTACTGCTATCTTTGTCATAAAGAAAAAAAACCACCGACGTCCTCTACACACAGGAAATTGCTAGGAAAGTGGCTAAATACCCATGACAAGGTGAGCATGATGAGATGAGATCCCTCAAGGAGTTAAAGTAATGCTGCCTCTCAGTCATTCACATTATAATGTACGATGATGTCACTTATTACGGCTGAACTTCAGCAAGCAGACTACCTTGCCAAAATTAGGGAAACTGATTTCCAAAATCACAACATTGACTAACAAAATGTGCATTATTATTAAGCTCCTCACATTAAAGAAGTATCTAAAGGTATTAAACTCCTCAGACAATATATACAGGCCAAATTAAATGGGTACATTCCTAAAACTATTCATTCAGTATTGTTTTGTGTATTATCTGGTCCTGAGATGAGAAAAGTAAAAGACACAAATGGCAACTATGCTAAGTGTTAAGAAGGGCAGTACACAATTTCTGAAGTGCTTACAGAGCCGGTTTATATCCATTACAAGGTGAACACATTATATTCTACATCAATCACAAGACAAGCTCTGCTTCTTCCAGAGCATGAATGTATGCTTAACAAAGCAAAGGCTGCATAATTTAATAATGTTTCTCATAATGATGTATTATGTTAAGCTTAGAGTATCCACTTAGTATAACTGTTATCTTACTTCAGTTTCGTCATTCTCTCATTAAAAAAACATTAAAAAAATTATTTTTTCTTGCCTTGGAAAATTTCAACTTTATATTACAAAAGAAAGTCAAAGTAAACCACACCTAAACAAAATTGTGCACCTAAAGACATCCTTCGATATCACGGAACACAAACCATGTTTCCCCAAAGATGATCGTGTGCAAAAGAGAAAAAAAAAAAAGATGAACCTGGACTTTACTGCAAATACAAACCTCAGAAGCAGTTCTTAACATTCACACACGTTTTAGCAAGCTCTGTTCATGTCCGACCACAACATCCACAATCAAGACAGAGACAAGAATCATCCTCGAAATACAGGCAACCCAAAATGCTTGGTCAATTCCACATTGAAAAATCACATTTACAGGATGCTTCCTCCAGTACAGACATGCCCCCAGCAACTAAATAAATGAACGACATACGAGTTTTCTGCTGTTCATGAGTAAATTAAACTTTGGAAACAATGTGCATGCTTGCTGGAAAATACAAAACTACCATAATCTAAAATTATGTTTCTGGAACAAAAATCAAGTCCATCGGGCTCCTTCCCTCTCCCTCATTGCATAGTGAGAACCCGGAATATGGATGTCTTTATGCCATGAGGTAGCATACGAGAGTTTATTGGCCAGTTGCCTGCTCCTTAGCTCACGTAAGAAGTGTGCGAATATTCGAAAATTATTAATAACAAATTGGATAGTATCCTATTCCATTTGGTTTTCAAATCAAATAGGCACTATTCGTAGATACGAGTACTTTTTGAGTACCTAAACGTCAACTGCGCCCAAATAAGCATAAATGTGGAGCGAAAGTACTGCAAATTTTCACCCTCACGGGCACAGTGAAGACGTAAAACAGGAGAGCTTGCGTAGTAGAGCAGGCAACATCACTTAGGTGGCCATACTTTACAGGCTATACAGCAATCATTCACACTCTCTGAAGAGCCGTACGTATGTGAAGGAACTACTTGTTTACTCCTAATGCTCCCTTTATGCTTTTATAAAGAACTCTTCATAACGTACTATGTAATGGCAGAAACTTGCTAACTTTCAGAATACTGGCATGTGAACATCGCATAATATTAATTGTTATAAGATGTACTCATTATTCTAAAACTACTCGAAAAGTATTCAACATTCCATTGATTCATTTCTTGCACTATACGATTCATAATCGAGTCGGTCTCAAAAATCGCTATTTGCACGCCCCTACCCATATACTATCTGACAACTGCGGGGAAGAAAAAAAGGCTGTTCAACATCCACCCACCTTGGCCGTGAGCGGCGCTGGCTAACACTTCTACGGCTAATCTTTTACACATATACAAATGCATACGCAAAAAAAGTGAATGTGAGGATGGCGCCACAGTCGCCTAATTGGTGAAGTACTGCACACATAATGTGGAGAATGTGGGTTCAAATGCCAACTGCAGTAAGTATCTTTTCATTCGACCACTCTTATTTCCCTTTACAGTTGAACCCACTTATTCAAGTGCCCGGAATATCCCATTGTTATAACCGACAATTGCTGCAACTAGGTTGCACGAAAAAAGCAGAAGCAACAAACATTCGAACATTTTATTTAGACAAAAAGAAGCACAGATGAACCCACTTCTATCATGGCAAGATAAACTGCCCACTACAATGTTCCTATGAAGCAATATTGGTTAAAACAATTAAATTTAATAATAATAATAATATTTGGGGTTTTACGTGCCAAAACCACTTTCTGATTATGAGGCACGCCGTAGTGGAGGACTCCGGAAATTTTGACCACCTGGGGTTCTTTAACGTGCACCTAAATATAAGCACACGGGTGTTTTCGCATTTCGCCCCCATCGAAATGCGGAACAATTAAATTTGGCTACTGGGTGTCTGCACCAAAAAGAAAAGGAATGTGAAATCCACGAAACAAAAAAAAAATCCGAGGACACTTAAGCACTTCTTTGAGTTGTCGATGCGAAAGCATTAATGTCCAATTGAATGCCACTGAGTAGTCATTTGAGTTACGAATTCCTCGCAGGCAAGCGAGCACGTTGAGACGCTTGGCGCGTTTTGATTTGGCCTCACCGAAGTTCAGTTAGAATGCAGGCAAGAGCTTGCGCGGACAAAAAACGCGCTGATACAGGTTTCCGAGAGCAAGAGTGAGGGCGACCTAGCGTCGCGGCAATGCTTTCTCCCCTTGCAACACCTGGTGCGCTGGTGTTTTGTTTCACCTGCTCTGCTCCATTGAGGCGCGCTCGTGCCGTGGTGTCACAGACAATGGGAACTTAGGCTGCCACAGATGCCGAATGCCGGCTTTTTCGCTCAATGAGCTACTTCACACTTTGACACACACAAAAAATTCACCAACAGACCTCCGCAGACAGACCTCCACTCATGCAGCGCTTTGTTTCCATACATACAACACATGCTATTCTGGCACCATGTCGTAACCATCGCCAGCGCACAGCCCGTCTTGCACGGCACTGCGCTTTTCTTGTCACGCTTTCGTTCCACCAATGTCGAGAGCAGCCCTTTGTCGCAGGGAAGTTGTGCCACCAGTGTCAGCGGCGACAACACGCAAGGGAGCGTCACATCGAGCCTTACTTGTAGCCGCACGCCATCGCCCCTTGCAGGATCAGTGATCGCCGTCACAAATGCCAGTACCACAGACTGAGCTCAGCAGCAGATGACAAGGACGAGTGTAGCCCCCCCTCAGAAGTGCAGATGAGGCTGCCTAAGCGGCTGCGGATGCTGTGGCCGCCAGTAACTCAGTGCATGCACAGGCCATCTCCCCTCTGCTCCTCCTCCGCCCAATGGTTCTGCTGCACCCACCTCCTGCGCTTTTCTCCTCTCTTCGCTATGCCCTTTCTTTCATCTACTGCTAGGCTCAGCGTTCGCTTTCACCCTTCGCAGCGCTCGTTCACTCGGTTAAGCTGCCGCCGCTGATGCTTCCCGCAGGGATGGGCTATCAAGAGCTGCGCTCTAAAACACCCGCCCCTTTGCCACACCCACCTTCGTGCCACAGAGTCCCGCCACACGGCACACCTTAGTCACCCTTCTCCGGTGTCCCTTCCACCCAATACTACCTAGAAAACGTACAGGCTACAGCCCTGCCTGAAGTATGCGACCCTATGCCACCGACTGGAGGCGATCCATGGAATGAGTCTCTCCCTGGCCATCACACTTGTCCATAGGTGTGCCGGCACGCAAGCAATGTTTTTGCATGCCATCGCAATCGTGGCTCTATTGTCATGGCTCATCAAACACTACACACAGTAGCTTTTATTGAATGCTGTAAGCGTTGAAACATGCCTGCAGTCGCTGCCCACCTTATTTGAGTCAAGTCACTAGTTGGATCAAGTTTCTGTGATACCTCGTGCTCTCCAAAATCATGTCACTGCTTATCTCCCAATATAATTTGAAAAGTGCCCGTATTTTAATAATTGTGCTACATTAACATCACCACGCCTAACAAGTGTTGTGTTCCGAACTGTCACGGAAACTACGACCTGGATGCAAAGTGAGCATGTTCAGCTGCCCTCAGGATATATAATCTGTGCAAAAAGTGGATACACTCTATAGAGCATATCTACTTTTTGCGCAGATGATTGCACAGATATACTACAAGAAGATTTCACTCTTTCTCAGCACTCCAGGGTGAGTAATGTCAATGCCTTTTTAATCATGGTTGGCCCGAGCGCTTTTTATAATTATGCTGTTTGCAGAAAATATAATTGGTATGTAAGAATGGCCTCTAGCGAAAGTATTATCGTGTATCAAGCAGAAATTTGTTACTTACATGCCGGTAAAATTTTTTATAGGTTTGCGAGGACCACTTCGCAGCCAAGAACATCATTCAGGAGACATTTTAGATTGCAACATCACGCAAGCATGCGTCTTATATCAAACAAGCACGGCAACTACAACCTGCATGTTATTGGTAACTCGAGGAGGTGTTTTGGAAGATTAAATATATCATACCGGTCTTGATCTACGGGGCAGGATACGCTGTCTACGCTCGTTTGAAGAAGCTCAAATGCGAAAAATGCAGGGAGGCACTGACAGTGAACAAAGAAACAAGTGTCCACATTACTGAAAGGCACCAAGATCTCGTCAGAGTGCTGGACCAAGGTGGGCTGGTACACCCAACAATGTTTGTTATCAATGCTATAGCTTTGTCTCGCATTTCATCTCTCATTAACCACCACCAAAAGGTAAACATTCCACGCTACAACACCGTCTGCTTTTCATATTCACTTCTTTCACAAATGAGCAAAGATTGGAATAACTCACCCACATCACTTACAAGCATATCTAACAGAAATAACTTCAAAACAACACTTCAAAGTCTCATTTTATAAGATTGACAGATTTTTCTGCATAATAACTGCTCCTATGCCATATTTCTGTTTTAAGTTATGCCTTGTATTTTATATGGTACATGTTTTCTTTTCTGTATGTTAAGCCAGGTATTGTTCTTATTTATTTTTCAGTTATACAATGCATCTCTTTTACGCTTGCCGTGTTTCTGTTTACCGTTCTTATAATTTTTCAAGCCATGTTTGTCATGTTGTTTACAACGTATAAGCTACTTATGTAACACTACTGGTCCAATTTTTTCCCTTCTTTTTACCTTCTCTTCTCTCTCTCCTTTTTTTTCTTTTATTAATTATATTATTTTTTTGTATCTATAATTAGGTATGTGTATTTTGCCTCCCTATCTACCTTTGCCCCCTCCCCTCTGCAATGTACAACTGTACCTTGAGGGTATAATAAATAAATTAATTAATTAATTAATTGATAAAAATATGCTATGAACAAATTTTTATTGCTCATGTTTTTTGGAATTAACAGTGCTGCGTTTTTTTAATGTTTCGAGCTTTCGTTTCTTAGATTTAGCAGTGGCATCCACAATTTTTTTCATTCATTCGGGAAGAAAAGTTTTTAGCAGTACATTTGTACTGCACCACAGCACATGTTTGTGAACCACTTGTATGCCTTGAGCTGTTAGAAAGAGCACTTTCTAAATCTGCCCAATAAATGTCAGGTAGCGATGGATCTCACCTTAGAGCTGCTAACCAGCGACAATTCATCTGATTTTGACACCTGTGGTGACAGGCATACAAGTAAAGTGGTTCACAAACAAGTGCTGTGGTGCAGTACAAATGTACTGCTAAAAACTTTTCTTCCCGAATGAATGAAAAAAATTGTGGATGCCACTGCTAAATCTAAGAAAAGAAAGCTCGAAACATTAAAAAAAACGCAGCACTGTTAATTCCAAAAAACATGAGCAATAAAAATTTTTCGTCACATGTATACATGTGACGTGTGCAATATTTAACCTCATGAAAGAGCACCTGCTAAAATAGAAAATCGTAATGTCGTCCACACCCTTCCATTGCCCTTTGCATATTTTTGTAGACGAAAGCTTCACAGAAAGTTTCTTCACACCAAGAAATGCAAATAGCATGAATATGCTTCCGGAAGCAAAGTTACTGCAACCGTAGATCCATTTAGTTCCTCCAGCATGGTGCTAAACTTCCAGTGCACTTTCGTCACCACCTCACTACGTCACGGCAGCAGTGCTGCGGCCTTGACTTGTTAGGTAGTGTTTTTCCACCCCTTGGACGTCGGTGAGAGGGTGGAAGAGAGACTACAGGAGGGCGCGAGATGTCGGAGGGCTTGAAGGGAGACCGGAGAGGGACGCAACAAAGGCATGCCATGCAGGGTGCACAGCACAATGAAAGATGTAACTAAGGGGCTCAAATTTTTTTTCCCTCAAAATTTTACATTCTTTTTCCATTCAGAGCACACACCGAGTAGCCATATTTAATGGCTTTAACTAATAACGCGGCACGGGAGCATTGTAGTAAGCGGTTTATTTTACCATGGAACATATAGAAAAATTGGCGGTGCATTGGCTCATCATCATCATCAGCCTGGCTACGCCCACTGCAAAGCAAAGGCCTCTCCCATACTTCTCCAACTACCCCGGCCATGTACTTATTGTGGCCATGTTGTCTCTGCAGACTTCTTAATCTCATCCACCCACCTAACTTTCTGCCGCCCCCTGCTACGCTTCACTTCTCTTGGAATCCAGTCCGTAACCCTTAATGACCATTGGTTATCTTCCCTCCTCATTACATGCCCTGCCCATGCCCATTTCTTTTTCTTCATTTCAACTAAGATGTCATTAACTCGCGTTTGTTCCCTCACCCAATCTGCTCTCTTCTTATCCCCCTTAACGTTACACCCATAATTCTTCTTTCCATAGCTCCATAGCCTGTTATATACAATATACAGTCAACGACCGATTTTTCGGACCCTCTAGGGAACGTAAAAACGTCCAAAAATTCAGGCAGTCCGAAAAAATGAATGCATGCAAAAAAACACACTTTTTTTCTTTTTTTCTCAGATCTAGAGGTAAAGGGCAAAGTACCAGATTTCCGAAACCCTGCCAAAGCATCAGTGAAGTGGCTATAAAAAAACGCATTCAAGAACTCTGTATGCAGCCGACTGCCGGTTTATTATGTACATGTGCATCGTCGGGCAGCCGGTTTTATTGCTGCAGTGGCTTGAAGAACTTGTTGATTGTTGTTTGGACGGCGTTCCGGTTGCATGCGATGATATTCACCTCGATCTGAGCAAGGGTCATGTCAGCACTGTACACCGATGAAAGAGTCAACAGTGCTCGCGTCAACTCAGCGCAGGCATAGGCTCCTCATTTTCAACATCGGAGTCTTCTGAATCCCCCACAACCTGATTCCATGCTCCATGCCGAACTCCTTGCTCACGTCAGCCTGCGATGGGCCGCTCACGACTTGCTTAATAATGGCAGCTTTCTTCTCCATCGTTAACCAACGGTACTGCTTTCCACGCTTCGATGCCATCGGCGAGGACGACGAAGACGGAGTGGGGGCCATCGAAGGCAAGCGAAATCCTCAAGTTGCGAACAGTGGAGTTCGCAGACGAGCGTCGAAGCACCTAGGCCTAGCGTCGCAAAGCACACTTGACACAACAGCACAACCACACACCACGCTAGCCAAAACGTGGCCTACACAAACAAATGAAATAGTGCCGCTCCGGAAACCATAGAGTTTCTCTATGCCGGAAACTCTGCCGGAGGTGGAAGTGGAAGTGCGGCGATGAACAGAGCCAGCGCGGTCAAACCAAATTGGTGTGCGACGGCTAGATTTGGATAGTTGTGGTTCAAAGCGGTGATATGCTTCGGCTGCAAGTCGATTTCCTGCGCAAGGGCGCTGCACGAGGAGCCAAAGGACCTTCCGTCGGGTCAAAAAGTCCGTAAGATTGGACGGCGGGGGGTTCGAGCGTCCGACACTTCAGATGTCCTTATACATTGATTCTATGGGGCTCGTGGTGGTGCCGCGAAGACGTCCGAAATATCAGTCGTTGACTGTATTCTTAAAACCGGCATTGTTACAAGTTGGTTCCACTGTATCTTATTATTTCTACATCCAATCAAAACATAGAAGTTAATTTTCCCTATGTGTTCCCTGGCTTCACTGTCTGTCTTGACTAACACGGGGTTCTCCCCACGGTGGGTGGTGGTGTAAATGCCAGTCACTGCTTTGGGTTTACCCCTCGGTTGCCTCGTCAAAGCTTCAGATTACTTTTTTTGCATGCAAGCGTACATGGCCCACCAGTGAAATCAGCGAAGGTATATTTTGAAGCCCCGAGGGAAGCAAGCACCAAAAGAGGAAGGCGCCTGGAGGTGGAGAAGAGAATTGCGTGCAGTGTGCGCTTAGTGATGTGATGATGATTTAATGGCAACCCCTTTGAAACAAGGCAGTGACAAATATTCACCTAGCCTGCTTGATTTAATCAGATATGCTATACGTGTTGTTGTTTTTCCCTGCATTATCGCGTGTTCCTTTATCACATCGGGAAATATTAGAACAACAAGTGATCTAGAAGTTGAGAAAATGGCGTTTTCGATTGCGGTGTCAACAAAAATCGCGTAGTCGGGAGGTGCCATCACATTGCGGAGCATGTGAGTAGTGCAACTTTTCGTTGATGCAACGGCACCATTTTGGAACCATTGTAAAAGAGATCTGAGCTTCAGGCAGCCACAGTGCTGTATTTCGCTGTGCAGAAATAAAAGCAAAAAAAAGCAAACAAAAATTTAACAAATCTAGCGATGCGATTCATTATTGCTGCCATGCCGACACACTCGTATTGGTTGACGCAGATTTGAATTACTGCCATGCATTTTACACACATTTTGACAGCGGTGAGCTGTGCATTTTTATGTCCTGGCAAGGTTTGGCAATAGCTGTAAGATGTGCCATTGGCTTGCGTTAGTTTTATTAATGCGTCCAAAATGCAAAATTTATCTTAGCCTAAGGCTAAGACCATCTATGTTCAACTGTGTTCATGACAAATTAAAACCCAAGCAGTCCTGAAAGACTACATTTAGAGTACACAAACTACAAGCTTCAAGTAAAAGAGCTAAATAGTCTGCACACTCACCTTTCTTCTTCTTTTTCTTCTTCTTGATGATGTCCTGACCACGGGTGATGGGAGAAGCTTCAGACTTGACTACTTTCTTGACGTAACGGGCACCCATTGTCCACGACATTGTTTCAAGTGCATCAACATCCACTTGACGAGTGATCTCTTCAGCAGGCGGAAGGTCTGCGCTCACCCTGAATACAGTACCTTAAGGAAAACAGTCACAAGCATAGCTCCCTGCAGTGAACAGGAAGCTACAGCTAACCATTTCAACCAGTAGATGGCACATGTATGAGTAAGGAAAGTGGGTATAGGGCCCCCTGACCGAGCTTGGGCACTGTAAACAGACAAGCGCAGTGCATAGATCACACCACAACAATCATGTTTGTAAAATAACAAACTGCTGCATAGTGTGAAAAGAGCTGAAATTTCAAACAAAAGCCTTCATGCCCTTTCCCTCGAGGGAGCCCAACCTCTTGCCAGAAAACGAAAATCACACACATAAACGCCTCTGTGTGAGACATGCTGTTTGAAATGCCATTCATCATGACATGCAACTCCGGCAAATCATTCAATGCAGCAGTAATTTTGTGTTTAACGTGTTGCTCTATTGCATAACTTAAGGTGTAGAGAACTAATAAAATTTACAAACTAAATGTCTAGAGCCTTCACTTTCCTCTGCACTGCAGCAAAGAGTGACGAACTTCTACATCATCTGCTCGTTCCCGCACTTTATCACGCAAGCAGCTACAGTCGCCTTTAGTGGCATCAGCTTACCAGTGCTCAGGCAGGGGCCGACAAATAACCATAGAGCACTGGACGGGCTGTGGCACTGCAGCGTGCAGCTGCTGTGACGTGATACTGCTGTGATGTACAGCAAAAAAAAAGAAAAAAAGGAGGTGGGGCTTGTTACGTAAACGTGATACAGCCTTTCATCTCCCATATGGAAGAATGCAAGAAGGAACCTCACTTGCAGAGGCTATGCAAAGCAGTGGGAAAGTGCATGCTGTGGGGAGGGCAGCTCACGTCTGCGCAGCACCACATCATTTTAATTTCTCATATCGGCACTATCAATTTAAAAATTTGAAAGATTCTTGCAGCAGAGTGCCCCCTGGACAGCTGTTTACAGCTTCCAGTGTATACGCAACATTTTCAACGAGACCTGGCGAAAGGCCCTTTGAGGAAGCACCAGGGGCGTAGCCGGGGGGGGGGGGGGGGGGAGAGGGGTCTTATGGGGCTTCAGCTCCCCCCCTTCCCTCCCCTGGAAATTTTTTTGTGCTGTCGTGCACTGATGAAAAAAGCACACTGCGAACTTGGGCTGGATTTCATGGCAACGCCCATGCATGTGGAGTCACATAACGCAAGGAGCCCCATCCGAGCACAAAGTTTCAAGGGCGTTTTGATGGCGAGCGGGCTTGTAGCGGCATCTCGCCGAGGCCGCGGAATCTACAGAGCGCATGGATTTCAATTCCGAAACTTTATGGGCACAAAGTTCTCAAACTTTTTTGATGCGAAAGGTGCATTTACATTTTCAAGGTCTTGCTTTTGATTTTCAATTCCAGAACTTTGTTGGTTTAATGTTCTGATAAACATCTGACACCAAAGGTGCACTGACTTTTCTAAAGTTGTACATCGGACCATACAACAGAGACAAGCCAAATCGACACACTATCAGACAAGTTGGCAAAGCACGCAGCGAGGTCAGATGAGACAAAGCACTATGGTGGTTAATTTGTGCCGTCATGTCATAGAAAAAAATATTAACTTTTCACCTGCACCAAACCATCCATGTCAAGACACTAAAGCCAGCAAAGGTAACTACATTCTTGTTTTTTCTACTCCGACTTTTATTCGCGAGGACACATTCAGCCTCTTCAATTTTCTTGTTCTCGCTACCCACGGGTTTACCAGATCCAGCCAGAGCGCATGTAATTTTCTCGTGTTGCCCCGACCACCACGCAGCACACTTCAGTGTGCATTCGTTTTTCTCTAGCTGAGTGGATTTTGCCCTGGGAGAGTTTTGGATGCTTTCTGGCTAGATGAGAAAAACAAACAATGGTCGCTGGCCGCCATCACTGTAGGGACTCGACGGATTGCAACGCATTTGCTTGAGGGCATCACCTTCAATTCAATGTTATTGCAATCTCTCTGGAAAGTCTTGTCTCATTGGTGTAGGACACTGAGCAGTTTGCGTATGGTTCTCTGTGGACCAAGCGTCTCATGTTTTCTTCCATATTCCTTCGGAGCCACATTAGGTGCCTAAAGTAGGCATTTGATTGTGGCCAACATGCTTTCCCTCGCTTTTTTTTCTTCTTGTTTTTTTTTTCATTTTGGTGCCCCTGCCCACAAAAGAAAGAAAGAAAGAAAAAATTAAATTAAATTATGGGGTTTTACATGCCAAAACCACTTTCTGATTATGAGGCATGCCGTAGTGGAGGGCTCCGGAAATTTCGACCACCTGGTGTGCTTTAATGTGGACCTAAATCTAAGTACACGGGCACAAAAAAAAAGAAAGACATTGTTGCGGTGCAGTGAATTGTCGCATGATGAAAGTTCAATTTTGTTACTTCTTCTTTTGCGGAAAGTAATGGGTTGCGGGACTCTTCATTTGCCGGATATTCTTATTATATTACTGCGATAACAATTATATGGACACTCGAGGCGCATTCCTGCCATCACCGTCGCCATCATGTTCTGCATAAAGCCCAAGAGCGATAGCATCGTCACCGTGCGCCGCATGCTGTATGCGCGAGTGAAAGCGGAGGGAGGTAGGGGGATGATGAGCCAACGATGGTGACCCAGTTTTGTGTGCTCAAGGGAGAAATGTGGGGAAGAAGTGCACCGCCTTCTGTCACACACGATGCATCAGGGAGAGTGGAAGGGGGGCTTAAAGATTCTGTGATTGCGCAACATGTTTATTTGCCTTGTTTGACACATTATATACAGTGACTTTTGCTTAGATATGTAGATTTATTGGAGATTTATACGTATATTTAAATATCTTGTTGCAAGGTTTTGTGTACACATGCAGTGAACTTTGTTTTCAGTGACACCTTTTGCCCTTCATCAAGCTGTATCTTCGCATTTCTAATGTATATTTTGCAGAACTCCTTTTTATATGTGCTCTCTGTTGCGACTACAATTTTGGTGCAATTACAATACATGACCGGTGACAGCTGCTCCTGCGCAATACACTGAAACGAAGGACAGCGTCATTGAGATATTTCCCTGGCCGTTACATAAGTACAAAAATATAAACAAGGTTCTTGAATTGCAAAGTTCATTAAAATATTTGTCCTCAACTTGTTCATTTCATGGCCTTCACATTTTTCATATCAGCTTCATGCACTGCTTTGCTGGTTTCGAAGTGATATAGTTCTAAAGTTAGTGTGATATTTTCTTATTAAATAGACAAAAAAAGTTGGAAGCATTGATATCAGTTATTTCTGGCACAATTTCTTGGAACAGAGAAATATATTCTTTTATGAAAAAATACATATTTTACGTGCCTTGACAGTGCATATTGTTCAAGAATTTGTTTGCAGCATCTTCGGCAATGGCAATGCAGTTATTATTCATGTATTTGACCCCTCGACAAATTCTATAAGGAGCAAGCCGAGCTGGAATGCGAGTTTGAAAGCGGCAATACATAGTCAAATAAAATGTTGATACCTGTCACCAGTTTCTTAACTATCTGACACAGTAGTCACAGTGGCACTACAGTGAGCTAATGTGTAGCTATAGGCCTGATTTGTGTATAATCGACACCTGAGAAAATTTGATGAAAAAAGGTGTGGCTTATACACGAGTATATACAGTACATATATCCTTCTAAAACATAACCACAGGCATACCCTTGTCCAGACCATTCCTCAGTCACTTTGAGAATGTCCCCAGCCCACCTCTTCAGCCACACCACGGCAAGATCAAGCCACCACTCTCGAATCCACGGATTATAAAACTAACCCACCATTACTACCCCACTCATCATCATCATCATCATCAGCCTGGTTAGGCCCACTGCAGGGGAAACGCCTCTCCCATACTTCTCCAACAACCCCGCTCATGTACTGATTGTGGCCATGCCGTCCCTGCAAACTTCTTAATCTCATCCGCCCACCTAACTTTCTGTCGCCCCCTGCTACGCTTCCCTTCCCTTGGGATCCAGTCCGTAACCCTTAATGACCATCGGTTATCTTCCCTCCTCATTACATGTCCTGCCCATGCCCATTTCTTTTTCTTGATTTCAACTAAGATGTCACTAACTCGCGTTTGTTCCCTCACCCAATCTGCTCTTTTCTTATCCCTTAACGTTACACCTATCATTCTTCTTTCCATAGCTCATTGCGTCATCCTCAATTTGAGTAGAACCCTTTTCGTAAGCCTCCAGGTTTCTGCCCCGTAGGTGAATACTGGTAAGACACAGCTATTATATACTTTTCTCTTGAGGGATAATGGCAACCTGCTGATCATGATCTGAGAATGCCTGCCAAATGCTCCCCAGCCCATTCTTATTCTTCTGATTATTTCCTTCTCATGATCCGGATCCGCCGTCACTACCTGCCCTAAGTAGATGTATTCCCTTACAACTTCCAGTGCCTCGCTGCCTATTGTAAATTGCTGTTCTCTACCGAGACTGTTAAGCATTACTTTAGTTTTCTGCAGATTAATTTTTAGACCCACTCTTCTGCTTTGCCTCTCCAGGTCAGTGAGCATGCATTGCAATTGGTCCCCTGAGTTACTAAGCAAGGCAATATCATCAGCGAATCGCAAGTTACTAAGGTATTCTCCATTAACTTTTATCCCCAATTCTTCCCAATCCAGCTCTCTGAATACCTCCTGTAAGCACGCTGTGAACAGCGTTGGAGATATCGTATCTCCCTGCCTGACGCCTTTCTTTATTGGGACTTTGTTGCTTGCTTTATGGAGGACTACGGTGGCTGTGGAGCCGCTATAGATATCTTTCAGTATTTTTATATACGACTCGTCTACACCCTGAATCCGTAATGCCTCCATGACTGCTGAGGTTTCGACAGAATCGAACGCTTTCTCGTAATCAATGAAAGCTATATATAAGGGTTGGTTATATTCTGCACATTTCTCTATCACCTGATTGATAGTGTGAATATGGTCTATTGTTGAGTAGCCTTTACGGAATCCTGCCTGGTCCTTTGCTTGACAGAAGTCTAAGGTGCTCCCGATTCTATTTGCGATTACCTTAGTAAATAGTTTGTAGGCAACGGACAGTAAGCTGATCGGTCTATAATTTTTCAAGTCTTTGGCGTCCCTTTCCTTATGTATTAGGATTATGTTAGCGTTCTTCCAAGATTCCGGTACGCTCGAGGTCATGAGGCATTGCGTATACAGGGTGGCCAGTTTCTCTAGAACAATCTGTCCCCCATCCTTCAACAAATCTGCTGTTACCCGATCCTCCCCAGCTGCCTTCCCCCTTTGCATATCTCCCAAGGCTTTCTTTACTTCTTCCGGGGTTACCTTTGGGATTTCGAATTCGTCTAGACTATTTTCTCTTCCATTATCGTCGTGGGTGCCACTGGTACTGTATAAATCTCTATAAAACTCCTCAGCCACTTGAACTATCTCATCCATATTAGTAATGATATTGCCGGCTTTGTCTCTTAACGCATACACCTGATTCTTGCCAATTCCTAGTTTCTTCTTCACTGTTTTTAGGCTTCCTCCGTTCCTGAGAGCATGTTCAATTCTATCCATATTATACTTCCTTATGTCAGCTGTCTTACGCTTGTAGATTAACTTTGAAAGTTCTGCCAGTTCAATTCTAGCTGTAGGGTTAGATGCTTTCATACATTGGCGTTTCTTGATCAGATCTTTCGTCTCCTGCGATAGTTTGCTGGTATCCTGCCTAACGGAGTTACCACCGACTTCCATTGCGCACTCCTTAATTGCGCACTCCACAAGATTGTGGAGTGCGCACCTCCACAAGATTGTCGTTCATTGTTTCAACACTAAGGTCCTCTTCCTGAGTTAAAGCCGAATACCTGTTCTGTAGCTTGATCTGGAATTCCTCTATTTTCCCTCTTACCGCTAACTCATTAATCGGCTTCTTATGTACCAGTGTACCAGTGTTCTTATGTACCAGACTAATTCGAGCTCTTACCATCCTGTGGTCACTGCAGCGCACCTTGCCGAGCACGTCCACATCTTGTATGATGCCAGGGTTAGCGCAGAGTATGAAGTCTATTTCATTTCTAGACTCGCCGTTCGGGCTCCTCCACGTCCAATTTCGGCTGTCCCGCTTGCGGAAGAAGGTATTCATTATCCTCATATTATTCTGTTCCGCAAACTCTACTAATAACTCTCCCCTGCTATTCCTAGTGCCTATGCCATATTCCCCCACTGCCTTGTCTCCAGCCTGCTTCTTGCCTACCTTGGCATTAAAGCCGCCCATTAGTATAGTGTATTTAGTTTTCACTCTACCCATCGCCGATTCCACGTCTTCATAGAAGCTTTCGACTTCCTGGTCATCATGACTGGATGTAGGGGCGTAGACCTGTACAATCTTCATTTTGTACCTCTTATTAAGTTTCACAAGACCTGCCACCCTCTCGTTAATGCTATAGAATTCCTGTATGTTACCAGCTATATTCTTATTAATGAGGAATCCGACTCCTAGTTCTCTTCTCTCCGCTAAGCCCTGGTAGCACAGGACGTGCCCGCTTTTTAGCACTGTATATGCTTCTTTTGGCCTCCTAACTTCACTGAGCCCTACTATATCCCATTTACTGCCCTCTAATTCCTCCAATAGCACTGCTAGACTCGCCTCACTAGATAACGTTCTAGCGTTAAACGTTGCCAGGTTCATGTTCCAATGGCGGCCTGTCCGGAGCCAGTGATTCTTAGCGCCCTCTGCTGCGCCGTAGGTCTGACCGCCGCCGTGGTCAGTGCTTCGCAGCTGCTGGGGACTGAGGGCCGGGGTTTGATTGTTGTGTTCATATAGGAGGTTGTGGCCAAGTACTGCACCAGGGTGGCCAATCCTGTTCTGGTGAGGGAGTGCGTTACCGGTTCTGGTCGCCGGGATCAGGCCACACTCCAGGCCTGTTTGTGCAATTTCATCAACACGTGGATTTTTTATTTTTTTTTTTTAATCCGGTGGAAAATTGCCGGCACCGGGATTCGAACCACGGACCTCTTGCACGCGAGGCGGGTGTTCTACCTCTACGCCACCGCTGCACTGCTCATCCCCATCATATTCTAATATTGTTGCACACTCCCCAACATACTTTACATTTCCTTTAGTACCAAAAATAATCTTGAGGTTTCCAAGTTGCATTGCTGAAATTTTTGTTGCATGTCAAAACACTGCACGATGAAACTTATTTCAGCGGCATACCACGAAACACTGAGCAGAAGCACCAGAACCATATGAAAAAGGATACATTTTGGCTTTCTTGGGGTCGAACACTGAGTAAGCTGAAATGAGCTGCGCCAGCACCTTAGGATCCTGGGGCTCCGCCTTGCGCAATTCTTCCAGCACACTAGCTGCCTCCTGGACTTGCCCATTGGCCAGGTAGAACTTGGCACTCTCCCGTGTCAGCAGGTTCAGCTCAGCAGATCGAGGCTGTGAGAGGCACTGAGCACTCAGATGCCAGCTCAGCATACATGGTAATGCAGAGGCTTCTCACTGAGCTACGAGGGTTGATCCAGAAATAAGGATCCCAAAGAGCTCCAGCTACATGGGATGGTGCGAAGCAAATCTGGCAACACTTTGGCGCATGGCTGTTCCCCCACTCTCGATTCCCCCCGACCGCACTTCGCTGCGCCGCTCATTCTTGACTCAGCACAGCAGCTGTCCGATATGGAGGTTCCCATTGTTGATTGCGCCAAGTGCGAAATTCGTTCCATAATTCGCTTTTTGCACGCCAAAGGGACTCTACCCGTGGATATTCATTGTCAGTTGACAGAGATGTATGGCAACAAATGTATGTCCGTTCAACACGTCCGAAAGTGGTGCAGGGAGTTTAGTGCCGGTCGGAAGGATGTCCACGATGAAGAACAGAGTGGAAGACCGTCAGTTTCAGAGGCGGTTATCAAGATGGTCCAACACGAAGTGCTTCAAAACAGGAGGATCACTGTAAGTGAATTTGTTGCTCAGATTCCTGGGAGTTCTTACGTTACAGTGGAAAGAGCTTTGACCGAAAAATTCGGGTATCACAACTGTTGCGCTCGATGGGTACCGTGGCTATTGACATCAGACCACAAGGAGAAATGCCCTGACTGTGCTCGCCAGTTTCTTCACAAGTGTCAAGAAGATAAGGAAGGATTTTTGGACTCCATTGTAACGGGAGAGAAAACGTAGATGTTTCATTTAACTCCCGAAACGAAACAAAAATCTAAACAGTGGCATCACCCAGAGTCTCACCAGTCACAAAGAAGTTAAAACAAACTCCTTTTTCATGCAACGTGGGACAACAATACATTCAGACAGTTATTGTGCAACCCTAAGAAAACTCAGGCGAGCTACCCAGAACTGCCGGCGAGAACGACTGGCAGCCGGCGTAACGCTGCTTCACGACAATGCCCGACCCCACGTCTCCCGTCAAACCCAGGAACTTTTGACAAACTTTGGGTGGCCTGTCATGCCCCACCCACCGTACAGTCCAGACCTCGCACCTAGTGATTACAGTAAAAGCTCATTAATTCGAACTGCAAGGGGAAGCCACTTCAGTTCGAATTAACGAAAGTTCGAACTAACGAAAGTGAAGGAGAACAACAGTAGACTGCGATTTGGAAGCAGTAGGGCATGTCAGAAATTTAATGCTTGAAAAAGTCCGTGGTCGTAGTCTGCCGTTTTTCCTTGTCGCCTTTATGTGCAATTGTTTTGGCAGGCAGCAATTTGAAAAATGAAGCAGTTTCGTCCGCATTAAATATGTCCTGCAGAGAATACTTCTCCATGTGGCCTTGCAACACCTCGGAGCGCCAAGCTTCACACGTTTCAACGTTTACGACCTTTGCTTCTCCCGACACAGCACAGAAAACAAGGTCGTAACGCTCGTGGAAATGGTGCAGCCACCCATCTGAAGTAGCAAAGTCGTTGTAACCCAGCTGCAGGGCGAAGTTCGCTGCCTTCGCCAGTATCACAGGACTGCTCAGTGGAATATCCTGAGTGTGCATGTCCTTTATCCAAAGCAGTAGCGCTTTCTCGAGGTCTGGATACTTTGCGGGCCGCAACCTCTTTTTTTCGTTGGCAAATTCTGCTGCCAAGGCATCTTCAATAGCACTCTTATTCTTTACGTAAGTAGATAGTGTGCTTTTCGGTATTGCATGCTTCTCAATTTCTTGCTTAGACAAGAGTCCAGCGTCCACTTCCCACAGGATATCACTCTTCTCTTGCAGTGTTTTGGCGCAGTGATGGCGTGTGCCCGCGGCACACGCCATCTTCAAGTCGCAGCTCTGGGTCCGACTGTGCCACACCACCGATGTCCACCAAAACGAACGTTAGCCGAGGCTTAACGGGACACTAAAGCGAAACAATAAGTCAGTTTAGACTAATATAAAGCATTCTTTGAGAACCCTGCAGGCAGTCATTTCAAAGGAATAGGTTATAACATGAAAAATTTAAGGTCAATGTATCAGGATTTGAATTTCGCGCCAAAGCCCCGACGCCAGTACGTCAGGGATTCCAAAGTATGTTTTTGCATTTGGGCCGCATTGGCTGAGTAAAGGTTCCTGAAACTTGCTACGTTTCATATTTGGTTCCTTTAGAACACAATGTAGTCAGTCTGTACCACTACATAAGTAAGTAGGTAGGCCCTAGAAGATGCCATAAAAATCCATGACGTCACAGCAACCAGGTGCGGGAACTTCAAGGAGGCGTCGCCACCCGTCTTTCGTTTTCTGAGCTTGTTCTGGCTTACGAAGCGTCTTATTGGGGTAAGAGTGGTGTTGTTAGTGTCGTAGAAAAGTAATTTACTGATGCAGAACAAATCATTTTTCTCTTTAGTGTCCCTCTAACACCATCACAAAGAATCGTGACGGCCGTTACCTCCTAAGCTGAAAACAGACGTGCACAACCGATGAAGACTGCCGAGACAAAGACGCTGAACATGTGAAGCTGGCGAAGGCCCCGATTCGTCGGTTCTTGATTGCAAGCGCAGCTGCGACGCACTTGATTCGCTGTGTTTGGGTGCTTGCCACACCATCTGCCACACAACATTAGCGGCTACACAATATTTGCAAAGCCTCCAAGATTCGCGATGGGCAAGAAGTCTCGGAGGTCACAAAGAATGGAGAGGAGGCAGCTGCCACTGCCTTCTGGCCGACGCCGCGCCGGTTAGATTTTTCCCAATTTTGCGTCTCTTGCCGTTCTCTCCGTTCCAGAGGTGACGCTGCCTTGTGTGTAGGCAGTAGGCGCGTTTCTCTGGCCGTGTGCCAGGCGCCAAGCCGCCGGCACGGTGGTGCGTGGTTCGAATTATCCATGACAGAACCTTCTCGCGTTCGAATTCACTGGCTTTTCTATACATAGACTTCTGGAGCTTGGCCGGATCAAATCGTACAATTCGAATTATCCATAAAATCGAATCGTTGAAGTTTGAATTAACGAGATTTCACTGTATAACTTGTTCCCCAAGTTAAAGGAACATTTGAGTGGCCAACAATTCCGGAGCGACGATGAAGTCAAAGAAGAGGTGAAACGCTTCCTCAACGGATTGGCAGCGGAGTTCTATGACATTGGGATACAGAAATTGGAGCACCGTCTACAAAAATGCGTAGAAAAAGATGGCAATTATGAAGAAAAATAGAGCAAAATTTCATCTTTCCAATGATGTAAATTACTATGAGAATATACAATGCTGTCTATTTCTAAAATTGATGGGAACCTTATTTCTGGATCAACCGTCGTACAATGCTGTATGCAATTAAGGCTGCAAGTCATGCAATCACAGTGGCCACGTTGTCACTTAGTTCAGACCAGATTTTGAGATTACTGAGGGTTTCACAAAGCTACATATGGGCTATAAGAAACACCTTAATGGAAGGCACCTGAATTTGGCTGCCTAGGAATCCTGCACAGAAATAAGTGTAAATGGGCACAATGACAAGTATGAAACCCAAGTGCACAGGAGACTTTTTTTTTCTAATATTGTTGCACATTTCAAAGCCAAATATTTTTTTGACATACATGGCTGTCAATATTTCGATCAGAGTTGGTGCATAGCCAAGTTGCTTTAACCTCTTCAGTGTCGGGTTTTTTAGAGGCGACGCACACCCCAGAATCAAGCTTTTTCTCAGATAATATAAAACGAACACAACGGCTCATTTTCGGTTACGCAAATACACACGTGATGCTTACACATAATGGCAAATGCACGCTCTTACTATGGTCCTCCCATTCTTGCCGTCGTTTTATTTCTCCTACCTAGTTTTGTTCTGATGCGCATGCTTCCACAATAGTGCCGTTGTGTCACGGTAGAAAAAATAATTACCTTCTATAAACAAAGAATATATAAAGAAGAGATGCAAGAGTGGGGGCCCTGTGCTACAGCACAAACATTTTAACAAAAAATTCCTGCATTAGTGATGAAGAAAATTCACGAGTTGCCACACACCCAAGAAGGAGTGCATTCCGCAGCGCATTAACAGAAACCCAGAGAGATGAGAAATTATGCTCCTAGAAATATACAACAGATGGTGGAGCTACCGCAGAGTTTACCAACTTCATGTTACTGCACACATCCGACTGGAGAGAGTGGAGAATGTATGGTACGTCAGTGACATGGCAGGATAGAAACGTAGAAACGTACCAGCACATCAGTGACACTGAAATGGTTAAGTGCCTTCCGAAAATTGGGAAAAATTAAGCCACAAATAGCACAACTCACCTTGTTCTTTTTATACCAGGATATGGCATCAGCAAACACTGCTGCAGTGGCTTCCTTGTCTTCAAGGTTTTTATAAAGTGTCACCAAGGCTGAAATCTATAAAAAGAAAAACATTCATGAGCTAGATTTTCTTTTTTTTTCCAGCTAGTAGTTATCAAAGCTAGCCCAAAAATCTGACCTATGACAGCTGAACAAAATTCATGAGTGTGCTGAAGCAGTTACAGTTGAGCCTTGTTACATCAAAATCGATAACTATAGGTAATCACTGGATAAAAAAAAGTAATACTAACTCCCTTGGATATAGTACAACCGAAATCCATGACTTGTTTGAATTAAGCAAAATTTTTGAATAAGTTGATATTTATCTTAACCTCAGGGTCAATTGGTAAAGGGGGATATAACAAGCCTTCCTTGCTTAGTTCAAATTGCAGATTTTTGTATAATTTTGTATTTAATGGGCTGCAATCTAGCAGTGTGCCACACTTTTGGTAACTTGCTTGATTTGGCTGTTGGAAAACTTCCATGAGCTGCTGGCTACCTGATAACAGGCCAAGCACTGCTAAGTCAACAGCCACTCAACCACTGTACTCTACTCCTGCCACTACTGCATTCTACTGGTGCCATCTCGTCTCAACTAAGTACCATCGCATCCGACTCCTGCACTTGACGCTCAAAACACACCACACCTTGCTTGAGAGTCATGTACTATTACACCGGAATAAATACTGAACAGTGGAGTGCATGCCTTCTGGTGCATGCTACACCATCTAATCCTAAAATGTGCATACAGTGAACTGCTGTTTAAAGGGCTCACAACTTCACATACTGCTCTTACATTCTCAGCAATCACTCAGCTCGTGAGTACTGAAGAGTACTGCAGCATACTGCAAGCCTCAGATTTTGTACATAATCATCACTAGATAACAACATAAATTGATAGATTTTGTTGTTGTTAAAGCTGGATTCACCTAATGGACCTAACTGCTGATTCGCTCCCTGGACAAGCATGACATGACTCAGTTTTCGTTTTTGAGTTTTCAGTGTCGTATTCTACTGTATGCACAGGAAATTTTCAGATGTATTTTCCAGAAAAACATTCAAGTGGTAATAGGGTAAATAATACTAAACATTGGTATTGTGAACTGATGCTACGGCTTCGAAAGTCTACTGAAAGTCTACTGTAGCCACTGTGTGGCATCCACTTGATGTAGAGGCTATGGTCGCGGACACAAAAGCACAGCCAGTTTGGCACTTTGGCAGGTGGCCAAAAACTCAGAGCTGGAAACTCCCACATCAGACATGTTACTAGCAACATGACATGCTGCCAAATTGCAGTCTAACTGGCACGGAATAATCAGTAAGCCTTCCTTCTGAACTAAAACGGTTCAATATATCCATTTCTAGTAAATGTTTACTTCACTAAAACAGTATAAAAATACACCTGCTTCAATGGGAATTTAGAAGGGAACTACATTTAGTACTTAGGTATATTCATTAGTTTGTTGTAACTTCTGTTACAATGGGGTTTGACTACCTTAGCACTGCAACGTTACGTAAAGAATGCTATGGAAATTCTGAGAATTGTCTACTAATGCGCAAGCATTCTTTGGCTCGGCTGCTATTTCGCTTTTGCTTACTTATTTAGCTAGCTTATGCATGTCTACCCATCGCTACCAATCATCTACTATTACACTATTATAACAATTACATGTGTTAACTTGACCAATCATGCATTTATTTTGAAGATATATCGTGCAACTGAGCTAAAACACCGTCACAGCTGGTTTTCCTTTTGTAACACCAGTTTCTTTATTATTTTTCTTTTTTGTTACGACCTTGACAAGATGATGACAGCACCAGTATCATTTTTTTTTTTTTCATAACACTACACATCATCTACTATTACACTATTCTAACAATTACATGTATTAACTTCTTCATTTCCCTTTTTTGCTACGACCTTGATGCGGCGACGGCAACATAACCAGTTTTTGTTGTTTTTTCTAACACTACCAATCATCTATTAGACTATTATAATAATTAAATCTGTTAACATGCCCTATTATGCATTTATTTTGCAGATATAAGATATCACAGGACAGGCAGATTTTGCCGAGGTACTCGCCAAGGAATGCTTACACATGAAAATTAAAGGGACACTATACAGAAGCACCAAACCAGTTTAGACTGACCAAGTGTTCTTTCAAAACTCGATTTTCATTTTTTATGATAATAGGTCACAAAAAAGGACTATAATATTATGATATAAAATGACTAATAATAATTACGTCAGAATTTCATGCGGAAACCACAGTACTGGTGCATCAGTGTGGTGCTCCGGATTTTGAAGGTTTTTTTTTTTTTTTCGTATTTGGAATGTTACGGATCAGTAAAGGCTCTTGAAACCAGCTAAGTTCAGTCTTTAGTGCCTTTAGAATACAGTGGAATCTCGATAAACGGAAATCGCTTAAACAGAACTGCCTCTTAAGCGGAACACCATCCTCATGGTTGGTTGGTTTTGTATTTATGCAATTGTATTTAGCTTTGTCTATCAGAAAATGGAACTCCTGATAAACAGACCTAATCTGCCCGGTCCTTTGAGGTTTCGTTTAAAGAGAGTCCACTGTAAAATGTACCATAGTCCATTTTCACTAATAAAAAATTAAGTAGGCATGAGCAGACAGCATCGAAATCCATGACGTTGTGGCAAGCTGATGCTGGAACTTTAAGGCAGCATTGCCACCTGTTTTACGCCTTTGTTTTTTCTTTCTTTTTTTTTAAACCCTCATCTTTTACAACTTCCCAAGCCTTTTGTTATGGCAAGAGTCGTTTCTTTAGGTATTGTAGAAGGGTACTGATGTACTAACACAGCTCAAATTTTTTTTTTTTAGTATCCCTTTAAACAACTCACAGGGTTCGATAATACATTGTCTGACAAAGCAGCATACATTTTCTTTAAGGTAAACGAACACTCTCCACAAATAACGAAAAATGCACATGCACTGACATATAACAGCAAGTGCTACAAGTGAGTCAAGCACAGCATCTACGCACAATTCCAAGTTTGTAGGTTGTGGTGCCAAGTGACTTCAGGATGTCACAGCAGTCACTGAGGTGCCCTTGGGACAACAGTAGCTGAGCCAAAGTAAGCGATATTGACAGTGACCGGCTTGGGTGGCGTTCAGCATATTCCTAAAGAAAAAAGGTAGACAGTTTATGAAGACACGTTTCTCCGCATATTGAATCACACTTGGCTACATTAAGCCAAAATACAGGACACTATACCACAAAGTTACATGTTTAAAACAAAGCAAACAGAAGATATGAATCAGAGAATTGTAAAATTGAATTACAGAGCATTTTCCAAATTATGTGTGGCGAAAGGGCCCTTCAGAAAACCTGGGCATTGCAAACAAGGCAACTGCAGTACACAGATGAAACAGTGACGATCATGTTGGCGAAGTATTCCACTGATGCACACCATGAAAACAGTTTGAAATTCAAACAAAAGCATGAACTCTCTTCTCCTGGTAGAAGTCGCCAGCATCCAGCAGGATTACTTGAAGCACAATGGCACTTCCACATCAAACACATTGCCTGTAGTGCACAAATAGCCAGCAGCAGTGAGAACAAGGTGGGTCCTGAGCTCCGATGTGGTATTAGGCAAGAGATATCACTCACGAGTGCTGACTGAGGCAATGGGGGAGAGAGCCATTTGCAGGAAAGGTAGCCTGCGTCATTGCACAATGGCTTCCCAACATTTCCTTTGTTTCTCTATCAGCCACTACAGAAACCTTTTATAAATTCTTGCAGTAGGCGCTACGTGGACGGCGTTTCACAACTTCTAGCGTATGACCAAAATTCGAGTGAACGAAGCATGCAAGCGGAGTGCGGCAAAGTGAGCAGCCGCCACTGCCAGCATCAGCTTGACAGTGCATCAGCACCTCCAACAGCTGTGCATAGAAAGGACGTGCCTTGATATCAGATAAGCTATAGTCAGGCCACCGCATGCTACGTTTGCTCAAAACATGAGAGCGCTGTGATTTTACAGTGCATGAGCACAGTCACGTCTTTTTTTCCTACTCCGCAGGCTTTCTTTAAATGCTGAAAGAAAGCACCACGCAGGAGGTACGTGGTGACAATAAACTGGATTGGTTGGTCCTGAAGCCCTTCTACAACGTAACAAAATACATTTGGCCCTAAAGTGAATACAGTTGAATCTCATTAGTTCGAATGCCAAGGGGAAATTTATTCAAATAAAATGGAGTTTGAACTAGTCCCTTTAAACATAGCACTTGATCAATAGTCTGGTAAAGCCAAAACAATCACTGGACATACAACATATAAAAATTCTAGATTCCGTATAAAGTTCAAGTGCGATAAGATTCCACCTAGCAGGCCATTAGCTGTGGTTGTGAGGGAAAACGTGCAAGGAAAAGCATGCGAGGGTGAGCTGAGGATGGTGACTTGATACGCACTATCCTCCCGCGAGCTTAATCTTGGAGGTGGCGTCATCAACCACACGGTAGTGTGATCAAGTGCACTCTAGGAGAGAGAGAAAAAAAGGGGGGGCAGGGGCAAGTGAGTGTGATGAAGTGCACACTAGGGGCTCCTTCCTGCTTCTTTCAAGCCGGATGGAAACAGAGGGAAAAGGAGAGCATGCACCACTGTGCTTGCTCTGGCTCTGTCTCAGTTTCTCACACATCCTTCTTCATCATCTTTATGGTAGCTACACAGTGAGCCTTCATGTTTGGCTCGGCTCTTTCCTAAATGTGGGCCATGGGAGCCAGAATATTAAAAAAAAAAATAATTGTTGCAAGCTGCTTTAGTTCGAATTCGCTGGAGTTTTTCACTACAGTTATACCTCAATATAACGAAGTATTTAACCCTTCATAACCTCTTGCCCAGAGAACACCATGTATTTCGAAACTCAATTTAGCGAAGTGTGTTTGTATGCGATTTCAATATAAGGAAACTTCACTTCCGCCGCAAGGGAATGCCGAGAGAATAAACGGAAACTTCTGTGGCCGCAGATGGCCAAATGGTTGAATTACAAGCGGCTGCTTGCAAACGCACCTTGCAAATCGCACCTCGCAAATCACACCCCTCAAATCGCCTGCGGAGGGAGCAACAAGAGCAACCGCCGAAATGGAGCAATGTCATGTTCAGTGTAAAGTCTGAGTGCGATGAGATCCTATCACACGCCATGCACTTTGTGCTTTAGGTGCGAGTGAAAGTGTTCAAGGGTGAGACAAGAAATATGGTGGCTTCTCGAGTGCTGCCTTCCTGCGCGAGCAAAGGAAAAGAGGGGAGGGGAGCTCGCTCGTGGTAACGTGATCAAACGAGCGCGAGGGGCGGGGGAAGGGTAAGTTGGCATGTGTCTGTCTCAGCGTACATTCGCTCCCCGCTGCCCTGCCAGTGCTTTTCATGATAGCGTCTTCTCAGCTACGGGGCGGAGTGCACAAGCGTGGCTGGCTTCACTTAATCCGTACCACCGAAGTGAACATATCGTTGACCTGATGATGAAACCACATCATTTATCACCGACTCCCAAATTCATGAAAATGAATTGTTTTCTCATTCAAATTTTCTTTTTTTTTATTGTACAATTCAGAAAATTTCGCGGCCCCTTCCTGTGTAAGAAAAATCGATCAGCGACTGTACTTATTTGCATAAAAGGTCAAATTTCAATACACCGAAATTTTGATATAATGAAGCAAAATGCCAATTTCGCCTACTTCATTATATTGAGGTTCAGCTGCATTTAAATACATAGGACATTGCCGAGACCAACAGAACAGTTCGAATTATCAGTCAATTCGAATTATTGGGATTTCACTGTACATATAAAACATTTTCCAGCGAAAGCTGTATATGACTAACCTTCCATAGTTTTTTCGGCGTCTGGCAATAGAAAGAGACTTAGCGATTTCTAACAAACCCGTATGTGAGAGTGCGGCGGCGCAGATGTGAAAATGCGAAACAGGTTACAACACTCGCCGTGAACAATAGCATGACATCAAGGTTATCGCAGTATATAAGCAGGAGAGGTATCGGCGCTAAAAACAGCTGTGTTATCGATGAGACGGACACGTATAGTTCGTAAACCTGAAGAACAACATGCGTACAAGGACCGCCGGAAAGAACAGCAACGAGAATGTAAACTGCGCCGGCACGAAACGACCACCGATGAAGAACGTCCCCACGATGCTGACCGAAAACGACAATCGCAAGCCCGGGCACCTTCAAACGAGCAACGACACCAGACTCGCAACACAAAAGAAGACAACCATTCCACTCTGTGAAGACGGAATAGCAGCGAAAGCACTTTGCTTTTCATTTGAAAGCTTTGACTGTTGTCAGCTTTCGCTGCCATTCCATCTTCACAAAGTAGAATGGTTGTCATTCTTTTTTCATAATTCATCTTAGGTAATTAACTAATGAAGTAGAATATAAAGATACTCCAGAAAGTGCCACACGATGGCAAATAATATGTCCTTGGTTTCATCCAGCTGCAGTTTATCGCTTCTTAAAAATCCTCAGCTCAAGTAGTGCTTTTATATACTTGAACCGGAATGATGTAACAATTCGGTTCAGATTCTTTTTCTTTCTATGCATCATCAATGGTCTGAGCAGCGCTCTGCCTACGTCATCACCAGGATCAGCTGGTTGTAAGCAGTGGATGAGAAGAAAGGAATAGAAGAGAGCGAAGGGAATTGCGACATTATACCAGCCCTGTACTGCAAACTTACATATCAAGGTGGCCTTGATGCCATGCCCCCAGATTTCTTTACAGCATCATTTTGGAAGTGCATACCAACACTGCTATAATGCACTGAGTAGGTCATGCAATAGCTGAGAAGGACGTGCCGATTTCAGCCTACACATTTAGGAGGAAGAAAGTGCAGATAGCTGCCAGAAAGCAGGAATAGGCTTTGTTGCTTTCAGTTAGCAAGAAAACAGGCGAGAAAGAGAGAAAAGAAGTAAGTCTGGGCGAGTGAGACAAAAAGATGGGATGCATCCAAAGAAAGCGAAATCTGCTTTGAGTTGAAGTGGTCAGCAGTGCTCCCATCACTGCCCCTGTACCACAATTTCGAACTGGATATTTTAATTTTGTGCTTTCTTTTTAGGCTAAAAGGCTGTAAAGGTTCACTATAGTAGTGTCTGGTCAGAAAAAAGTTCACCAAGTGCACATCCAACCAATCCCAGTAAGCAGCATATCACATCCACTATCAGAAGTCACTGCCGCATGCCACTGCAGTCAGCAAGAATATCATAGTCTAGAGCAGATTAAAATACTTAATACTCTGACACCAGCAATTCATAGCAGTTGAGGCACTACCATAAGACATACTAACACAAAATGAAATCTACATGTTCAATGTGTGTCGCACAGCCCCTTTACGTCACACGGCCCCTTTAGGTCAGAACCACAATAATGCTAAACGGTGACTTGCCTTGAGCAGTCGCACAACCTCCTCAAGTTGCTTGTCCTTGCAGTGCATCGTCGCAGCTCGAAGCAACACTGCTTCGTCAGCAGAATTTTTAAAATTCTTTTCTAATATGGTGACAGCCTTGACACACTGGTCTAGCTGACCTGTGTGGTACAACAGGAGGCAGTGATTCAGTGCTATGGCTCGTCGTTGCTGTGACGTCAGTTTGCTCTCCAGCCCTTCAGCCACCGCCATCTTGATTTTCTTCTTGGAGTCAAACATGTTCTGGTCCTGTGCAGTGCAAATTACAAAGCAACAAATATTTCTTAGTTCCCAACGCACTCCTTTTAGAGTTGTTCGATACTGTAGCCTACACTAGTAGCATGTATTCTCGGCCATTATCTGCAACATTGCATGCAGTTGTCCCACTTGTCATTTACTTATGACCCCAGATCGTGTTTTTGCACTGTATTTGCAGCAAATTGTTAATGTACAGCTGAACAAACCTGTTATAAGCAAAGTAGCACCAGAAGCAAAATATACATTCATTATGCGAAATGTTCACTATAAATGTGAACATCATTAATGGTGCGAATCAATCCACAATAAACTCGCACAGTAAAAGTGTTCAACTACAACACTACTGAACATAACAATGACGTGGGTTTGCCTGATGTCTATTCATGCATTTTATTCTGCACAATAAGCATCCTGTTAATGTGACCAAAATGCACAGCATGGGGCATCCTCTATAATCAGTGAACGCACAGCATATTTCAGCCCAGATTACACCGCTGCTACCAGGCAGCGTTAAATTTATATAAGACACCACATCATGACAACCAACCAAACTGTATATTTATTCCATAGTATTCAGCAATTTGTTATGCAAGCATCTCTTATAGCATGGCCCAATTACGCGGACAAATGGCCAAAATGCAGCAAGCCCTGAAGTTGACTGTATCCAGAAACAGCTTGCTGTGGTGATGGAATTTCGTGGCAAGGACAGAAACTAATGCTTTCAACGTAAATGGACTTCAAACTTTTAGTAAAGCATTTAAAAATCATTGTTTCAAACATTTTTTTGTTACACATAAGAAATCCCACATAAAACATTCAGTATAACATGCACATGGTGCACCTACATGAACATGTGAGCTAGCTGATCGACCAGTGTGCACAGGCTTCGCTGCCATCAGACAAATACATCGCACACTTTGCTTGTTGGAAATGAATGCTTGCAACACAGCATGAAAATTGGCTGAACATATGGCATAACATCAAGTTAGGAATAGGATCTATGTTTACACATAGCAGTCAACGCTCAATATAGCTATCTACTTGCGGCAAAAAACTCTCTTCATTCAGTCAAGTTTCAGCATTAAAAAATAACAGGCTCCTGGGACAATCCTGGTGGACAGCATCGTATCAATAAACATTTGCAAACAGAATCATGCAAGAAACTTGACCAATAATTACTACATCAAAAGCACTGGCACATACTGTTGAGATATTGTGGAGGGAAATGCTTCAGTGCAGACGACATCTACTCTTGAATGCAATGTAATCATTATTTTATATGTACACAACTAAATTGCATCAAGTAGCTGCTGTCACAAGGAAACTGTGCAAAATTTTCTAGGTGGTGTAAACACCTGCTTTTCAATGATGGATTCTTCCTGGCTTACTAAGCCTCCACTAACAGTAACAGTGGCCTATTCACAATGCAAGAAGTGCAACCCATCAGTCTAGTTTTACTAAACCATGGTTGGTACACAACATCCAATGCAAAATTTAAGGGCAATCAAAGGATTTCCAGGTTGCTGAAGGCCAAAATTCAAGGAGGTTGAAACAAACTTCAGCCATAACAAGCTAAAAAATATTCACATCTCCTTCTTCACTGCAATTATTTATACTGCACTGCACACCTGCTTCAAGCTATTGAGGTGGCTCAGTCTACTTTCTTATTGTAACAATGTGAATCGCCTTGTGGCACATCGCACATTTTGCTTGATAAGGGTTAGTAGTGTTTGGCTTCACCCAAAGATACTTGTCACATTAAAGCCAAATGGCTGAAGCTTGCTTTCCTACAGGCATTGTTCTAGAGCCTAGGCCTCAAATATAGAGCCATGATAGCTGCAATTGTTTGGTTGCCTGAACTGGCTTCGTCTAGCACCCCCATGGCAATGACAATTTATATATATATATATATATATATATATATATATATATATATATATATATATATATATATATATATATATATATATATATATATATATATATATATATATATATATATATATGTAAGCAACGAACACTGCGCCTTCACTACAAGACCCTGTTATTCTCGGAAATCGAGGTGCCTAGAGGACACTGAGGAGACAGTCCCACAAGCGGCGGGCTGCATGCCTGCAGCCTCGCCGCCACCCCTGGTTCCCCCCCCCCCTTCGCTGACCGCAGGCATCTCCCTCCGCCTCGAGTCCCGCGTTTTACGACCCTGGCGGTGTACAGTAGCCTGTGTCGCAGAGAGAGTAAAGTGGCATTTCAAAGAGAAAGGTTGTGTGTATGCTTGCTCCCCCAAGTTCGCGAGGCGCCCTTGTTGCGTGGGAGCCGCTTGGGGCGAGTGTACGCGTGAGCTTTACTTTGCGTCGCGTTTTCTGGCCCACAGTGGCACATTCGCGGGCTGCTCTCGGCCAGAGCTAGTTTTGTAACCAAGTGCGCGGTTAGCTAGCTGAGTCCGCGGTAGAGAACCCCCTTTTTGTTTACACTCAGAAGTGGGATAACCCCAACAAGCCCGTCAAAATGAGCCAGGAAGGCGAACATCCGTACAACACACGTCTTGCTGCCCAGTCGCGCGCTGCTGAGGAGGTGACAAGCGCCACCGAGCTCCAACGACACAACAGGCAACGCAATGATCGCGGCGCACCACACCAGCTCCAAGAAAAGGTCGCCCAGCTTTCGCGACTACAGGAGGAGATTCGGGAGCTCGGCGGCTCTACTCCTGCTTCCTCAGCACCGTCGTTCCAGCCGGATTCAGGCCCGAGCAACGCCATCTTGGGACAGCTCACCGAGGCCTTCACTGCAATGGCCCGCATGATGGAGAGGATGAATGCGCCCTCGACAGCGACATCTGTTCATGTGAGTCCGGACCCCTCTAGCGCAATCCCAAGCTTTAACGGGGACAGCGCCCAAATCAGTGCTGAAGATTGGCTGCAAACATTTTCACGCGTTGCGGACTTAGCCAACTGGTCTGAACAACAACGCCTAACTGCAATTCACCTCAAGCTGCAGGGCCCCGCTAAGGATTGGCTAATCTCGTCAGCAACAAGGCATCAGTCGTGGCAAGAGTTCGAAACTGCATTTAAATCAGCCTTCGTGACTGAAGAAAGCATGCCGGACTTATGGAGGAGAATGGCCGAACGAATTCAGAGTCGTGACGAGGAGGTGACGAAGTACGTCAGAGAAAAGGAACGAATGTGCACCAGGGTCAAGCTAAGTCTGCCGGACACAATTACCGAGATTGTCAGATGCCTCTGGTCGACTGAAATGAGTTTAGCGCTGCGGGACAGAAGCTACAGAAGTGTGGACGAGTTGCTTCGAGCTATCAAAGCGTATGAAAATTTTACAGAAAGCCGCGAGAAGCAATACCCATCGGCACAAAGATTCGGCAGCCGAAGCCGACCGAGCAGTGGCCACCAGTCATTTCCTTCGTCAACAGAAGTAGACGACGCTCTACGAAGCAGTACCGTGCGAGGATTGCGACACGCGGACAGAGTACGTTGTTACAACTGCCAAAATACGGGCCACCTGTCGCGTCAGTGTTCTGAGCCACGGCGCCCACTTCACTGCACGAAGTGCAATTACGATGGGCACAGCGCGAAATTTTGTCCGAATCAGAGCAGCTCAGAGAACGTGACCAATATTGTACGCACCACGCCTTCAAAGAGGGTGTACAAAAGCGTTTGTATTGACGGCGTATGGATGCCCGCTCTTCTCGATACGGGTGCCGATGTGAGCTTGATAAAGCAGACGCGTGCCGTACAGCTGAGCAGGGAGCTTACGGCACCTCTGGGAGCGGCCATACGCGGTGTGGGTGGACAGCGGTCATCCCTCGGTGAACTATACTTAAGGGTGCGCGTTGATGATGTTGATCTTCCCGCCGTTCACTTTTACATAGTCAGCGACGACGCCTTTGTTGGACCGGACGTCATCATTGGTACGGACGTGATTGACTTGCCCGATTTGCTTCTGGTCCGTAGTGGTGGGTGTGCCCATTTACTAAACCAAAGGGAAGCACAACAGCTGGCAGGTCTTGTTGCAGAATTGGAAAGACCGAGAGAGGTCGTCAAGTGTCGCGAAAGAGTTGAGGCTGCCCCTCGGACGATTCTGTCTGTGCCGGGAACGCCTTCCCTTGATGAACCTGATGTTTTCAGTGACCCGGTTGCGAACTACAGCGACGTCAAGTTGCCCATGAAGCAAAGTCAAATACTCAAGTGTACACCCGCTCCTTGCAACATGCCAGAGCAAGTTTTAGTGACCACCAATGAGGAGGCCCATGCGCTGCAATTAATAACCCGAAGTGATAATAATGTTGGCTCGATCGTCTATGGAGAGGAGAAAACACAGCCTTGCGTGTTGCTTAACAAGCATAATAATTGTTGTGCAGTGCAAATCGAAGAACTGGGGTGCACCGGCATCGCTGAAATGAAAATAATGGAGCTCCCTGGAAGCAAGCCGGTTTTCCAGCCACCATGCCGCAGCTCTTACTATGAAAAGCGGGTACTGAAGGACATTACTGATGAGCTGAAGTCATGTGGATTAATCCGTGACAGTAGTTTCCAGTACAGCAGCCCTGTTCTTCTCGCACAGAAGAAAGGATTTCGCATACAAGAGGGTGATCAACTACCGCCGCCTCCGTGGCCACAAACAGTTAAGGACACAGGACAGCCCACGAAGACACAACCTAAACACAGAGGCCCGTGCATTGTTACAGAGGTGCTGCCTGCAGACACATATCGCATCTCGAACCTACCAATATCGAAGGTGTCGACGCGGCCAGACCATGTCACGAGCGCCCATGTAAGCCAGATGAAACAGTTTAAATTGGCGTCGGACAGCGAGTGCGGAAGCGAGTGAGAATGATGAGACTCTCTCGGGACGAGATCGTGCAGGATGGTCGAGTGTAAGCAACGAACACTGCGCCTTCACTACAAGACCCTGTTATTCTCGGAAATCGAGGTGCCTAGAGGACACTGAGGAGACAGTCCCACAAGCGGCGGGCTGCATGCCTGCAGCCTCGCCGCCACCCCTGGTTCGACCCCCTCTTCGCTGACCGCAGGCATCTCCCTCCGCCTCGAGTCCCGCGTTTTACGACCCTGGCGGTGTACAGTAGCCTGTGTCGCAGAGAGAGTAAAGTGGCATTTCAAAGAGAAAGGTTGTGTGTATGCTTGCTCCCCCAAGTTCGCGAGGCGCCCTTGTTGCGTGGGAGCCGCTTGGGGCGAGTGTACGCGTGAGCTTTACTTTGCATCGCGTTTTCTGGCCCACAGTGGCACATTCGCGGGCTGCTCTCGGCCAGAGCTAGTTTTGTAACCAAGTGCGCGGTTAGCTAGCTGAGTCCGCGGTAGAGAACCCCCTTTTTGTTTACATACATATATATATATATATATATATATATATATATATATATATATATACGCACACACGCACACACACACACACGCGCGCGCACACACACACACACACACACACACACACAAGGTCCGCTCCCATCGGATGATGGCAAAAATGCATGCTGCTGGCCGAGCACTGCCGAGGAGATAAAGAATGCCCTGCCGCTTCACTGTCGCCAGTCACGAAGCAGCCAATCTCAATCTTGTTCACCGAACGCATGCTTGAGAGCAGCATGATACCACTGCGCAAGCGCTCTGTCACGTGGCTTTTTTCATGTTTCGCAGGCTTTCTTTACAACCTGGAAAAAAAGACTACGCGAGACATACCGTAAAGGAAACAACTCGATTGGTGGTTTCTGAAGGTGTTCTACAAATCTGCATATCATACTTGGGGTTCTCATCCAATAACTGAATAGTTGTGTAATTAAACTTAATTAGCGAGTTATGGGGAAAACAAAAGAATTGTCAGAGTTACTATAGACTATTGCGAATAGTATGCGTTAGGTTCAATTCGCTTCCGACACGGGTTTCATTTTTAAATTCTTGGCTCAAGTTATGTGGGACACCCTGTATATATATATAATCTCAAACGAGATTATATAGTTGACAGTGTCCATGGCATAGCACCGATGTGGAGTTTGTTACTTTTAATGTTCAGAAGTCGCCCTCAAACCTAGTTATCAAAGAAATCAAGGGGCTCATTTATTTTCAGGAAGTTCTAAGGGCACTTGAATCTCTTTTTCCAAATTCAAAGAGGAATTCAAACTCTGCTCAATATCTCTTTACTGCACCTATTCCAAATTGTCCAAGTTGCCACAGTTGGCAATGGCAGTGATAGTGAAAGGCGCAAGCAGCTTTAGCCTGGAAGCTTAGTCAACAATTGCTCACCCTGAACACCTTCTTTACTGGCACTGAGGCACACCAACGAATATCAAACAAACCAGTATACACTCAATAACGAGGCACAGATGCGATGCTTCCTTGAAAACTGTATTGTGGCCATAAAGTGACACTGCAGCATTTTTTTTTTTTTAATTCCCTACAGCAGTCCCCTAAATGTCTTATGATTTACATGATCTAATCATGTCCCATAAGTTTGGACTGGTGCGTATGCACATCACTGAACATTCAAGAAACTAGTAATACATAGGAAAACAAGGAATAAATGTGATACTTTCTTAAAGACTATGCAGCACTGCAGCAGTCCTCAACATGTCCCATAATTTGCACTACAGAAGCTTTCCGTTCCAAGCTCTTCAGCAGAGGGAACTGCGGCAGGTGCAGATGTTGAGTATCATGCGATTCTGGAAAGCTTCAGGGATGGGAATGCGTACATGCACTATGTGTTTTGTTAGCAGCCAGGAACTTGAAAATAAGTAAACATCACCATCTACAAGATAGAAGACAGATTTCCTTACCTTGTTTATTGTTACAATGTTGTTAGCTGCCACCGCTATGATGGCATTGTCTGAAGGTCTGCAACAAAATGGCATTCAACTATAGACAACGAATATATTAAAAAAACATGCAAACTTGCGTCCAACACTAAGAAACAAAGTCTCGCTCAATTTCGTTAGCCACACCTACTCAGCGTTTGTAGCATAGGTGTACGGAGGGCTTTATATTAGGAAGGGGGAGGAGGGCAAACTATACTGCAGGCCAGACTTGGTGCCTTTCAACAGTGCTTCCTTAGCCATTTTGTGTTTATTAGGAGGTTTTCATTTTTCACATTTATCTTTTTAACATTGAAGATTAAACCAGACCATTCAATAACCTTTCCCAAAAGGTTTTCTCCGATGGAAACATCTCAGCTGTTGGTAACACAAAATGTTTCTTGATCAGACTTTACTGGTGGTTTTATCCTCACCTTGTTATGAAAAATAATACCTAGGCTTGAGGGCAGGGTATTTTGGGAGAGGCTACCTAGCACCTCCCGAAATACCTGCCTACATCCTTGCTCTCAGGCCACGGTACTAAGGTTACAGAGCTAAAGCATGACACAAGACAAGACTTCAACCAAGGCCAAGCCTGTCTGTTGTAACCTGGTCATGTGTCCTGCTTTCACGCTGACTTTAGTAATTATAAAAAATTATTAACTAGCCCAACACATCATGCTCATGCATGTAAATAGGACACTGTGGGGGCATTCACCTAAGCATTGCTTCCTGTTTCATATTCTGTTAGAGGAATTAAAGACTGTGTAATCAACCTGTGCCCCCTGTTGTGCCATTACCACAAGCCCGGATCCCGAATCTGCAAGATGCAGAATCTATCCTGCGAGCGCCACAATTCTCCCTTCACCAGTCAAGAGGCTGCGCCTTCGTGCGGGAGAAGCCTCGGCGAAGCAGCGTGTTCAAACGTGTTCGCGTGTGCCCGACAGTCCGGCGCCGCACCTCCCTTGCCTGGAGGACACCGCGCGCGCGAACTTTGAACCGGGTGGCCAGCGCGGTCGCTGGTTGGACCCCTCGGACGACCGTCGTGTGCTGACTTTGTATTGGGCCGGTTGAGTGACAATGGGCCTCGGGGATTATAAAAGCAGCGAGACGCCGCCTGGAAAAACAGGATCTGCCGACCCCACCTGGAGAGAGGGTCGCTCCCGACTGGGGTGAGATGTGTCACGCGTTTTCGCCGGACGCCGTCGTGCGAGAACAGTCGCGTTTGTGTGAGCTCTCGGCCCCAGTGCCGATCCGTTCATGTCCTGTATGATAACCTGTATATAATGTATAAAGTCCCTTTTGTTATTCTCATCGACGCCAGGCTCGGAGTCTTCGCTACCAACGCTCTGTCACGAAACGGGTGACGAGCGCTACGGGACCACAAAGCCGTAATCGTGGTGCAGCGGTACAAGTTCGTAACACTGGATGGCAGCTACGGGATTGACCGGCATCAGCTACCTCGGCGCGGTGAGTGCCTGAAGTTTACCTCAAACACCAGACTTTCTCTGACACAGGTTATAGTAGCTTAGGGAAGGATTTGGTGTTGCATTGTGATAACCTTGTGTGTTTCAAGCCTAGTAAGAGTGTTTTGGAAACCAGGGGATGCTGAGGGGGTAAACAGGGCAGTGTGTGAAATACTTGCATATGTCTTACTAGTAGCGTTATAGTAGCGTACGGCAGGTATATTCAAAAAGGGTAAACAGCAGGAGGACAGTGTGAACGATGGAGAAGTACAAGGTGAAGGAACTTCTCGAAATTTGTGAGGAGTTGGGCATTGAGTTGGGCTCAACCAAAAGAAAGAATGCGATCCTTGGGGTCATGAGGACTGGGGACGTAACGGCTGAGGAAGCCGCAGAGGCCTTGGCGGGTATCAATGAACGTCGGGAAAGGGAGGAAAGGGAGAAGGAACGTTGCGAGCAGGAAAGGAGAGAACAGCAACGTCGCGAGGAGGAAAAGGAGGAAAGGAGAGAACAGCAACGTCGCGAGGAGGAGGAAAGGAGAGAAATTCGTGAGCACGAGCTTAAAATGAAAGAGTTGGAGACCCGAAATAGCTCGCCAGCGCCTAGTCTCACTTCTAACGTTCCAAGAATACGCGATCAACTTCCACCCTTTGTCGTCGGAGAGGATATGGCCAAATACCTCGTGAAATTTGAGCACGTGTGCGAACGGAATAGCATTGAGCGATCCCTCTGGGCACAGAATCTGTTAGCGTTGCTTCCTGGGGAGGCATCAGACGTAATAACTTGCTTATCGAAAGAGGAGTTTGAGAGCTACAGTGATGTGAAAGAAGCGCTACTGCGGAAGTACAAATTGTCGCCCGAAGCTTTCCGGCAGAGGTTCCGGTATGCAAAAAAGGGTAAGGAGTCGAATGTTGACTTCGCGTTTCGTCTAAAAGCCGACTTGGTGGAATGGCTGAAGGGCGAAGAGGTTTACGACGACCGCGACAAAATTATCGAATGCATCGCGTTGGAGCAGTTCTACCGTTGCATTGATGAGGATGTCCGGCTCTGGCTGCAAGATAGGCTAAAGGAGGTTAAGCTAAACAAGGCAGCAGAGTTAGCGGAAGAGTATTACACCCGCCGCAGCTTGCACAGCAAGGCAGTGCGCATAGACAAAGCAGATAGAAGAGATGGGTTTTACGGGAAGCCCGACGAACGGAAGGAAATCACGCGTCGCGAGTTTCGGGACGACGAGTCCCTTCCCAAAGAAACTGTAAGGGATGGACAGAATGCATCTCAGAATGATGACGATGGTCCGAAACAGCGAAACGAAATGACGCGTTCTTTTGAAAAACGGAGACCGTTAACCTGCTACAATTGCAAAAAGCAAGGGCACATCGCTGCAAGCTGCCCAGAGAGAATTGCGTTTGCAACGATACAGGAAACTCACAAAAACATACGTCTATTGGAGCCCTATGTGCAGGAAATTAAGGTAAACGGCAAGAAGTGCCGTGCACTTCGGGACTCTGCAGCAACTATGGACGTTGTTCACCCGTCTTTCGTCTCCTCGAGTAATTTTACGGGAGAGGCAGAGCTCGGAGGCTGGCCTAGGCGAGCGGGTCCTGGAGGTGAGTGGGAGTGACGCGTGCAGTGCTAGCCGCGATAGAGACGCGACGCCGCAATTAGGCGACGCGGGCTCCACACTCGCTCCGGTTTCCGCCAGCTGGCAGGAGCAGGCTGCAGTTGAAAGGGAAACTCGGATTCGCGAACAACAGGAAGATTGTTCACTAGCCGATCTGAGGAAGAGCGTCAAACGGGGAGTGAAAGAAAAGGGGGTTTCATTTGGCAAGGAATCTGGCTTATGGTGCCGCCGCTACACGGATAAGCAGGGTCGCAAATATAAGCAGCTTCGGATTCCGCGAAAATATCGCCGGGAAAAATGAATGACCTCATTTGCTTCCTCAGAAGTATGTTTTCGGTCCAAAGCGATTTCAAGGGGACCATTCTATTTGTCATTATTATTGCTGATTAATAATTGTTTCTATTTTGTTGCGTTGTTAATTTGAAAACTGGTTGTTTGAGCCTTGTGTACTAGATCGCACACCTGCCTCTTGTTGCAGCGGGAGAAAAAAGGGGAAAACAATTTAGTTTGGTTGATTTGAATTATGGCCTTGTCTGGTGTTTGACGGGAGACAGAGGGCACTTGTTCGTGTTGGGTGTTGCCTTTTGCCGGTCGGTTTTGCAAGCTGCAGAACGACCAAGCGGGACCAGTGGCGAGAAGCAAGGTCTTAGGAACGACCCGAGCGGAGCTGGTCAAGGTGCCTTGGCGACGACGTGGTGAGCAGAGCTCCTGTCCTGGCGAGTCGGACCTGGGCACGTGAAGTTACCTGGCGTCCCGACAATGGACGTGAACTTGGACGAGCCTGACGAACGTGCGCGCCTGGCATCCGAGCCACGTGGAGGCAGCTCGTCTTCCCGGCGCCTTATCTGAGGGCGGGGATGCTGTTGTGCCATTACCACAAGCCCGGATCCCGAATCTGCAAGATGCAGAATCTATCCTGCGAGCGCCACAATTCTCCCTTCACCAGTCAAGAGGCTGCGCCTTCGTGCGGGAGAAGCCTCGGCGAAGCAGCGTGTTCAAACGTGTTCGCGTGTGCCCGACAGTCCGGCGCCGCACCTCCCTTGCCTGGAGGACACCGCGCGCGCGAACTTTGAACCGGGTGGCCAGCGCGGTCGCTGGTTGGACCCCTCGGACGACCGTCGTGTGCTGACTTTGTATTGGGCCGGTTGAGTGACAATGGGCCTCGGGGATTATAAAAGCAGCGAGACGCCGCCTGGAAAAACAGGATCTGCCGACCCCACCTGGAGAGAGGGTCGCTCCCGACTGGGGTGAGATGTGTCACGCGTTTTCGCCGGACGCCGTCGTGCGAGAACAGTCGCGTTTGTGTGAGCTCTCGGCCCCAGTGCCGATCCGTTCATGTCCTGTATGATAACCTGTATATAATGTATAAAGTCCCTTTTGTTATTCTCATCGACGCCAGGCTCGGAGTCTTCGCTACCAACGCTCTGTCACGAAACGGGTGACGAGCGCTACGGGACCACAAAGCCGTAATCGTGGTGCAGCGGTACAAGTTCGTAACACCCCTTCCTCCTTCATGCATACACCTATGGGCTACGATTTTGTGGCGATACCTTTACCGATGCCAATCCCTTTCGCGCTTTTCGCTTTCGTGAGTGGTCAAGAGACACTCCCCTGGGCAGAGTGTCAAATGTGGCCACTCACAAATACGAAAAGCGCCGAAAGGCATTAGCATCAGGAAAAGACATCAGTACAAAATCCCGGCCATGGTCTGTAATACAGCAAGTGCATCACCAGCGGCACAAGGGCAATGCCCCATTTATGTGCATCAGGACAAGCTCGGCTAAGGACCACACAAGAGGGCCATGTTGGCATAACAGAAATCTAATTCTCGCACACCAAGTAAGAGAGCGAACAAGGAACAGAGACTGAGAACATCAGTAAAGGCTTCGTACAACGCAACTGGAAAAACATACTTGGTTATATAAACATCAATGTCGAGAGGTTGCCTAGTGCAGGTCACATAGGAGCAAGCTTTATCACAGGAGCTACAAAATATACATAGAAACAGAGAGATTGTCCTGCTTCGTATTCACTGAACTGATTCTGATGAGCCTCCCTTGTTGCATTTAAAAGGGAAAGTTAACATCTACGAAATGTTTGGAGCAGATTTTTTACTTATGGCTATGAGATTTTAAAAGAAACTTGCCTAAAATGGGAAATTTTTTAAACAGAAGAACTTCTCAGTGAGAACAGATATAACACTGTGGGCTGCATCAATCAGGGCATCCAAAGCAGACAAAATGGATATATCATACATAATTCTGAAATATAGCAATGTTTTGCAACTAGATTCTATGCAAGATTCATGTAACCAATGTGAAGTTTCACGTAAGCTCCCTTAACAAATACTTCGTATTTTGTCAGCTTTAGCCATTCTTATAGGGCGCCGCTAACAGAATTGCAGTATGTTTTTGCCGCAGAGTTGGGTAGCTGTAACTTGGTGCTTCAATTCTTTTAATAAGGAGAGTGAACCGAGCAACTTGGTATCGATTCATGTCGAAAATATAGTGCTACATAAGATGAAGACAAAGGAAGAACACACCACTAGCGCGGTTATCAGAAAGAGCTTGGGGTGCGTTCTTCCTTTGTCTTCATCTTTTCTAGCGCTGAATTTTCAACAAGTCTTTTTATTTTTAGAAAACTTTTGTAACACATTTCGAGGCCCTAGATGAAAATTATGCTTTGAATAGTCAGTAGCATTAAAGTTTTTTTCTTGAATGTGACAAGTTTTGTTAAAAATTATTGGGCAGCAGCCCAAAGAGCATTTCCATTATTTTTATGCAGTATTTTCAAAGGTAAATTGGACTTTGTCTCGAACTAAATAAAGCCTTCTCACTTTGTCTTTTTCAATTTCTTGGAAGAGAAATTACAGAACCTATCAATGGCATCACTTTTGTGGAATAAAAACATTTTGTTACATCATGGGCCACAACTGATCTTGAACTACATAAACCAAAGGCAAATGCTAAAAACCAAGCGCTGTGCAATCTGCTTTCATATCAGAAATGTTACAGGAGTCTACTCACCGTTGTTTGAGTGTTAGATTGTACAGTTTCATGGCCTGGTCAGGGAAGCCTAACCTCTGCTTGGCATAACCTAGTTGTGTCCTGCAAAAACATGTGCTTGAACACCTCGGCCCAAACTGTGACTGCAGAAGGCACGAGATCACCTAGCACTAGCATACCTCACAATGGCCAGCTCTTCCTCTATTTCATCCTCAGGAACATCATCTTCTTCTAGCGACTTTTTGCATAGTTCTGTTGACAGTGCAAAGTAGGCAGTCACACAGTGATATCACCTCAGTGTATTTGTCATGCACAACTTCTTAGTAGTCAACATTGAAAAACTTGTACCAATTCATGCAAAGTTTCCACATTAAAGCCTTACTGCAATGAAAGTTCACTTCGGTAAAGTTATTACAAATGAGTAGTGTTATGATTGGACTGAAATTCAGCATCGCAAGTCCAGGCAACATTCCAGCTTGCCTGCCTTTGTCGAGTTCATTGCCCTCCTCTCCGAGAAAGCGTCATCACTTTGGCACCTGCCACTTCCTTGAGCTGACCCAGGCAACAGGGCAAGCAATGAAGGGGAGAAGGCCACTGGCGTCTCAAATCACCAGGACGACCAAAAGTGTGGGGCGAACAATCAGGTGCTGGCACCACCATGGATGCACCCATAGTCTGAGACAACCTGTTGTGTTACCTATCTTACTATTGCACCATTGTGGAACATTTCATCACTCACACAACAAGGGACAGAGGTTGCGTAGAGGGGAAGTGTCAAACTGCAGCTTTCATTTCGGGGGCAGAATATTCATACAACTGCACTGCATTCAGACAGGTCTTTACTGCACATGAATTTCTCATGTGATACAATCTTAGCAGATGTCACAGAAATTACAGTTTAAGTACATCTATAACTACCTTTGCTAAAGAAAGCATGATTTGGTGGGTTAAAAAGAACTGAAGACCCTTGGCTCCAGCACCAATCACAACAGCAACAACTATTAGACAATGTCACAACCATCTCTTCACGGACCAGTTTTGTTTTCAGCTTCAGTTAGTGGGCTCATCTCAACATAACTATGCCAGGCTGAAGAAGTGTCATACCTTACTGTAAGGCATGCTGCGTGCCATACTCTCACATTAGTGATGAGCTCTGCATTATAGTGCACACATTCTGAATGCACACCCTATCGCCAAAGCAAAGGCCAGCTGGCTATAGCCAGAAATGGTCAGCTGGCATTTACTTTCTGTGGCATGTAGAAATCACATCGGTTACTGAATAATGACACACTGTTCATACTTAAAAATTTGTTACTTCTTACATTATCACCTTTAGTGCAAGACATGGTTTTCCTGCTCTTTAAAATAAAATTTAATTCATGCAACAGTATATTCTTTTCTGATATACTTTTCATAAGAGCATTCATTCCATTAAAATTGATGCCCTTTTCATGTAAATGAATAGGAGCACAGAACATTCAATTTTGTGAACCACATTGGTCAATGGCATTGAGTGAACAATGAAAATAACCACCCTTCTTTAAAAAAATTACAATACTTTAGTACCTGAAGCTAACACAAATCAACTAACAATAAAAATAAGCTTAACAAGGTCAAAATTTGTAGTCTCACTTAAAAATGGTAAAGCAATAAAAAGTAGGCTTTTGCTTAAAGTAGGCAAAAAATACTTGCCTTCAGCTTGCACAAGTTTCTGAAGTGCATCGGCAAACTTTGCCAGACCCAGCAAACTGCAAGCTTTGTTATAGCACAACTCATATGAACCTTCTCCTAGACTTGGAGCACCTTTCACCTGAAAGTGTGTCCACACCATTGGAACAACATAAGCTTGTTTCCAGGCATTAAAATATCATAGGCACATACCTCCTGTTGAGTCTGCATCGTCAAAGAAGCTATGACAGCTGCAAGATTTGTTTGTCTTTCCTCTTCATATTCATCCTTAAAAGAGACAAAAAAAAAACATGGTGTTGCTGTTAAGATTGCAACAATAATCATACAGGAGAAGTTTCTGTAAGCCTTAGTTAACCGTTTTCATTTGGCTGAAAAGTGCTCTGGCGAATATCTCACGTTCATCACTTAAATGGTCTCGCTTTTAAAACGTGCAAAAATCTGATCAACAATAAAGCCAACACAACCTTGACTGCCTGAAAAATTAGGAAAATGTCAAGTGAGTAAACTTTAGCAGAGGCATAAAAGTTTTCAGCACATATAACATTGTGCTTCACCTACAAGAAAAGATTCATTGCTGCCCTCCTAGTGCCACAGACCACTAGATGAACCATTAGGCAGTACGTGTAGACTACGTCTACACGAACTGCACACATGCAGCATGCACACATACATGCACACACAACAGTAAAGGGGGAATATTGGGGATAGAATGCATTTCTTTTGAAAGCTTGTCCCCCTTAGCAGACACCTTTTGTAAGACACCTTTTGTGGGATACATGCGACCTTTATAGACAATTATTTACCTTTAGAAGCAGCACACAAGCAGCAGTCAACTTGGAACAGCACAAACTGACAAGCATCGCATAGTCCTTAAAATCATAGTGACTGCTTCAACAACTCTGCCATTTCCGTTTTCAATTGTTTGTTTCTATAAACTTGCTCAAAACAAGTGCCCCTCAGGAGACTGGTGTCCTCTCTCACCATCAGGAACAATTCCAACAGAAGGTTTAAAGACCGACAAGCAAGCCATGTTTGTGAACAGAATAAATTTTTCCGAAAAGTCATGGAACTAGTCCACATTCGTAAGCATTATGAAAAATTAAGGGGAGTCGGCAAGTACACACATACTCTAGTTTGTTATCCACGGCACCTAACTATAAGTGGGCCAGGATTTAGAAGAGACAGCTCGCATAACCTCTTCGAACAAAATTCTGATGACAACCAAGCAATGTCATATTTAGCGCTGAAACCTCACATTCTTCTTAGAAATTGAGAAAGCTCCTCTCACTACTTGGACTGAGCAGGTAAATATCAAACAACTAACCTCAGAGTTCTTGATGAGGTCCTTGTAGACATCAAAGCATTCCTGGTAGTTTTCAAGCCTATATAGCTGTAATAAGTGAAAGCAACAGTTTATTATAAACACAACTTTACCACTGGTATTATGGTTGAGGTACTGCAGATGTATATAAACGCCACATACCACTTGTGCTTTCAACTCTTTAACTCTAAAGCTCTGCGTAGTAATGCTACTCAACAAGTTCCACGCCTCCTTGGTGTCATTCAATCGGTATAAACAATATGCCTTCTCAAAAACCACGTCCCTGTTGCAATAGAAACAGAGCAAATTAGTGCACACAATCATATTTTTCTGTGTTTTGAATGTTACATACACTGGACTAAATCTCGCAACGAGTCAGCTACGGCAGTTGCATACACACCCGATGTTTTTGGAGTTCTTATTGATGACGTCGATTGCATCCTTGAAGTTTCCTAATTGTATTAGGCACACCACCTTGCACTGTAACGCTTTTTCTTCCGTCGGAAACTCATGCAAGACTGAAACAGAACAGAAACCGGTTAAGTACTGCACGCGAATGTCAAAGCAACGTAACACGCTTAACAGAGTGCGTCGCTCAACTGACAGCAGTTTATTCATTTTGAACGAAGACAGTCAATGTTTTATACCTTGTCCGCAACAAGCAATAATCGGTATTGAGCAATATAGACGAAAACGCACTGTTTAGTAGTTAATGGTATGCAAGGGGGTCGCCATATGGGCTGAACGAATTAAGGTGATCACGAGTGGATTTCGTCAAAGTTAACAACAGAAACACAAAGTTAACGTTAAGAGAAGCGCGCAACACCTACGAATTCCTCGCTCTAAGTGGTAAAAACAGCGAGGCAGAACACGTGAGTGCGCACGAAGACCATGTGAAGACGTACTTACTTTTGTCACAAACCTTCAGGGCTCGGTCGTACTCTCCGCTCTTCCCGCAACGGCTAAGCTCAAGGTAAAACCCAGACAGAGCAGCCGACGTGTTTGTTTGAGCCATGTTTCAGGCAGAAAAGAAAAAAAAAAACACGCGGCACAAACTTTACCAACTTCTGCCAGCTTCTTTTGCCTCGCTGCCTCCAGCGATGGACAGCAGCTATGTGGCCCGCCGATGACGGCGCCTCCTGGGTGCATAGTGAATCCTGGGTGCATTTCATGAATCGTGGCGTCGATGTAAAAAAAAAACACTCTTAAGGTAACCGAAAACTAACTCAAACGCCTGATAAAGTACCGAATAAAGTTAAACTATGTGTGATTACACCGTCTTTAAATAAAACGCATAGCAGACGCTTTTATCCCGCCAGTTAAAAAAAAAAAAGATTCCTTTCAGCCATTTAAATATCTGTAAATATCGCAAATATATAGATGGCGTTTTGCAACCAGTTTCGCTGATCGGTTTAGTTGATATTTCTTTCTGCTTCGTTGCTCTTAAAAACAGACGCCGGGCACGCTAACACCGCTTCGAAATTCATTAGCACTTGAAAACTGGTTGCCAGAAACTCCGGTACACACAACAATAATCGTCATCTGCCTTGCTTGCGTTTCCTTTCCTGAAAACTCGGCGCCCGCTACTTTCCTGTCGAGAACGCTGCGTCACACTGATAACGCGCATGCCGTTCGTGACTGGGAAGTACCGGGCTCGCAGCGTTAAAGAAAGGAAAAGCGGGCAAGGCAGACGACGATTATTGTTGTGGGACAAGATACGCCCCAAAGGGTGTAAAGTTTTCTAAGCGTGTAGATGTTGCTGTTACTGGAGCTAGAGCGTACTTTACTGGGGCGAAGTGCTGCAAAGCGCAGAGCTGTGTTTGCATGTGCGTGTTGTATCCCTTACACTCTTAGAAAAATTTTCACCCTTTGGGGCGTATCTTGTCCCACAACGATAATCGTCATCCGTGCTGCCCGCGTTTCCTGTCTTTAACGCTGCGAGCCCGGTACTTTCCAGTCACGAACGGCATGCGCCTTATCAGTGTGACGCAGCATTCTCGACAGGAAAGTAGCGAGCGCCGAGTTTTCAGGAAAGGAAACACAAGCAAGGCAGATGACAATTATTGTTGTGGGACAAATATACACCCCAAAGGGTACAACCGTTTTAAGAGTGTAACATGTCGAAATTTCGACACATTGACACACTGCGAATTATACTACAAGCGTTGTGAATTATACTGAATTTGTACGAGGTTTCCGTATGGAAGCCGAAACCTCTGGAACTCAACACCTTTTTGGTCGTGTCCATGTTTACGACAGTAATTATACTTGATCGACTTCTGTAAAATGTGCTAAAACTTAATCCTGGGCATGCCCTTGTTCAAATATCTCACTCGACCCATAAATGAAGGAGCTAATTGAGTTCCACAAAAAGCTTTATGGCAGGATACTTTCCACAGGAAAAAAAAGGTTTAAAAAGTGCACCAGTAAGCAAGGAGAACACGTGCCAGTAAAATTCTCGGTCATGAGAGCTAGCAAAACGGTCAATTTAGACAATGCAAACATCATGAAGATCATTGAGTTACATTTCTACATACTATTTCTTTCCAAACACCATTAATGACTGGAATGACTTGCCTTTGTAAATGTATCAGCATTGTTTACTTTTTGTACCAGCATGCATTACCGTATTGTTGCATCATTTTGTTGTATTAGCATCGTTTTACTTCTTGTGACCTAATATTGTATTTTATTCACCATGCACGGACTTCGTGTCCACAGTATGCATTGATTAAATAAAAATATCATGCAAGCCGCTCGTAACAGGAACCCATGCAGCTATGCTTCACTAATTTAGTGCCACTGACTTCTGCATTAGGTCTCTCAGCCTCTCACCTTTGCACACCATTTAATTTTGTCTGTTTAAAATGAATTCTGAACACATTACTTGTTTATTCAGCACTGTGAAATAAACCAAACCAAAAATTTCGGATTATTCATGGGTGTTTAAGGCATAAAGAAATGTGCACAACATGCCTAGGAGGAGGAGGAGGAGTCGATTTTAATGAAGAGAAAGGAGGAGAGGTCGGCCTGGAGAGCGTGTCTCTAGCCTGCTACTCCTCACTGGGGAATGGGGAAGTGGGAAATACAGGGAAAGGTAGGTGGCGGATGATTATGATATGGTACAATGAGATACTATATACACGTTGTCCAATATGCGGATGCGCACTGGAGACCCACTACACTAAGAGTAATCTTGTCCTTACAAAAAGTAATCTTGCCACAAAAAGTTTTTGCGCAAACACATTTCGCACTGACTACACGTCTCACAGCTTCTAGAGGCGATCGTCTAAACCAGTCTCACTTAAAAAGTTCAAAAGTGCTTTTATGGCACGTTGGGCACAGTCAACACTGCTCCACGCGCCCAAAAGCTTTTCTTCTGAAAAGGGGCGGGAGTCCAAGCTGTCAACAGTAGATTTGAGTTTTCTTCGTTCAGTCGCATATTGAGGGCACACGCAAAGTACGTGAGCTATTGTCTCGAGAGTGTGACAGACGCTACATTCAGGGTCCCGTGCTTGTCCAATCTTGTGAAGGTATCGGTGGGTGTATGCCACACCCAGCCGTAATCGATGAATGAGTGTTTCCTGGCTTCTCCGCAATCGAAGTGGAAGCCGGAATTGTAATCCAGCATCAAGTCTATATATAAGCGCTCTTGTCGATGTTCGGGGTTGTCCCAATGTCGTGCCGTAGAAGTTTTAATGGTGTTATGGAGCAAGGTGTTAATGTCATACCGGGAAAAATGAATTTTTACAATGGTTCCGTCAGTGTGCGCCTTTTTTGCTTCCGCGTCAGCCTGTTCATTTCCAGCTATTCCACAATGGCCAGGAATCCACTGCAGCACGATGGTGTGCCCAGAATGAGACGCCTCGGCAAGCAGAGACATGATGTCATAAACGAGAGGACTGTATGCGGTTCTGTCATTCATATAGTTGCTGATGAGTTGCAGTGCTGGTTTTGAATCACAGAACACTGTCCACTTCTCGAGACTCTGTTGCAGTATGCAGCGAACTGCTTCTCGAATTCCGGTCAACTCAGCTGCTGTAGACGACGTCCTGTGTCCTGTCTTGAACCGTTGTGCGATCCCCATTCCTGGCACCGTGTAGGCAGCCGCGGAAGAGGTCTGTGTCACGGAACCATCTGTAAAAACATGTTCATAATGTCCATACATGTAAGCAATGTATGATAGCGCGAAATGCTTGAGACCAGCAAGCGGCATTTTCGACTTCTTCGTTATTCCAGGGATTGAGAGTCTCACCGTTGGCTTTGCCATCGTCCAGGGTGGAACTTTGGGTATGTCATATGGTTCGAAGTCCGACGGCAATAAGTCTTGCTGCGACAACACGGCTTCTGAGTAAGCGGACACAGGCCGTACCCTTGTGATGTTCGCGAGTGGATGATTCCTGTGTCTAGTCAGTAGCTTTAGATGCACTCGCAATGGCTCATGTTGCAGATAAACTCGAGCTGGGCACGCACGTGCCTCTGCAATAGTGCCCCAAGTAGACGCACATCGTGGTAGACCTAGGCAAATTCGCAGTGCGCGAGCCTGAGCACTTTCAAGCGTGCGTATAGCAGTTGTACTAAGCCGAGAAAGTACAGGCGCACTGTAGCGGAAGTAGCCAACAAAAAGTGCCTGGTAGAGCTGCAGAAGAGATGACTTGGATGGCCCCCATGAATTTCCAGACATATGTCGAATGATCTCAGTAAAGCTGTCCAGCTTTCTTCTTAATCCAGAGAGGTGCTTCGACCAAGATAAGTCACGGTCGATAGTGACTCCGAGAAACTTGAAGTGGGTTACTGAAGGTAGAATCTTCCCATTAATCATGACGGGGTAGCAGGCCATTGACTTCCGTGTAAATGCCATGGTTACACTTTTTCCGGTGAGAGCTGCAGTCCGCGACTGTTTAAGTATGTCGACGTTATTGACACCGCGCGCTGCAGCTTCGTTTGCACTTGCAAGCGCGTTAAGCTCGTGGTCCATATACAGATGTCGTCTGCGTACACAGAGACCGAGACTGTGCATGCGTGTTCTTTGACCAGTCCAATGAGAACGATATTAAAGTTGGGCTCAATACACCTCCTTGAGGCACTCCACGATAGACGGGGTGGTTCATTGTTTCACCGTCTGGAGTTGTCATGAATATTGGTCTCCCTTGAAGATAGCTGGCTATCCACTGATGAATACGTCCCCCGACGCCACATTCTTCTAGGGCATTTAACATGCCTAAACCTCTATATATGTGTAAGCACTGTAAAAAAACAATGTATCGTACCCGTAGCACACATAGCCATTTTGGGAAACTTGCACATGCAATGTGCGTGTGCCCCCCCCCCAAAAAAAACAATACCAGCAAACTACCATACAAGTTTCAACAAGCACCCAGACACTTCTTTCTTGCTTGCTAGAAGTATAATAACTAGAGGTGGGTGAATGTCAACTTTCTAAAATATGAATAAAATATGAATAGTAAGTATCAAATATCTAATAAAAATACGGAATAGCGAAACGCAGATGCAGAAATTTACAGCACAAATATTTACTTCCATATAATTAGATGTCATGCTGTATCGACTAGTGAAAAAAGACGGTAACTATCAAGGACAATTAGAATCACTTTGAAACAAGGTTACCAAGTGTCATTAAAAAAGAAACTGCAAGAATAGCCTCTCGACATTCTCAACGCCTGGTTTCAAACGTTTCCCAGAATAATGGCTGGTGTATAACTAGAATTTTAACCCTTTACAGCAACTTGTTGCATTTACGCAACATTCCGATGAACGGCGTTAAAAAGAGAAGTCCATTTGGAGCTGCCTGTACACACTGTTGCATTTCCGCAACATTCGTCTAAGAAATGCCGCTTTTGCTGCCATCTGTGCTCATCCTTCACATCTTCTAGCAAAACAAACATGGCAGAGGCTGCACACGCCCGCAAGCAGTGATACAGGTAAGTTTTGCCAATTGTAGATGTATTCCGCCATAAGACAAAGCGCAAAAAAAAAATATTCTTACGCTAAGCTCCACATCCTCCCGACTCAGTAGATTAAAAAAAACTTTGTTATCTCGGAATAGTTCATTCCTGGCGACTGAATGTTGCTATGTTGCGCAAATGCAACAATGTGTACATGGTTTACTTTCTTCGGAAAAGTGAAATGGCTCCCAAAGACTTTTACGGCCGAGCAACTCCTCCCAACAGAGAAGGCAGCAACCTTTCCCGGAGTGATGCCAGCCAAGAGTGTAAGTCCATTTCGATTCAATATGTACGCAAGATGTTTTTTGGTCGAATTTCCTTTTTTTTTCTTTCAAAAGGATGCGGTGCATCCGCACACTGCCGTGTCCTGCCGTCACGGGCACAATCTTATGTCTGTGCTTCTATGTTCTAAATTTTGACAACGTGAAAACACTGCATTGTTTCCTGACTGCACGGGCATCTGCATGACGTACTGCACGAAGTGTGGGAACCACCTGTGCTGCAGAAACAAAAGCAATTGCTTCTTATTGTTCCACACTAAAACATGAGTGCACCAATGATGGTCACGTGCAAATAAACATCTGAGTATGAATCGCACTAAGTCCTACCTTTCCTCTTCAACTTCTTTATTTGCATGTTGTTGCAAATATGCAACATACCCTTTTTCTGCAAATTAAAACTACAGAAATTCGCTAAAGTTAGTTTCCATGGGAGTGCAGCTACTTTTATGCTTCCCTACAACTCCATGAATAATATTTTGAGGCAACAAAAAATTGTGCAGTAAAGGGTTAAAAACACTTAACAAAAAGTTAAAAAAAAGGAAAAGTAAAAGCTGCTGAAGGACTTGCGTGCTGTAGATGCATGAATTACAGCTTGTTGCAAGGAAAACACAACTGGTTGTAGTGTAAAAAAACTGCCATACGAACATAAACACTAATGACAGAATACAAGCAAGATTCACATCATGTATACACTTCAGACTCAAAACAAAAAGAAAGTTTGCATTATAGCCATTTTCTTTCTGCATAGCTTCAAAAGCTTTTGTAGTTATCTTACTTATAGTAATTAGCATACTTTTTTAGCAGACAGAGAACAGTAACCAGACAAACTGTTGGCTTTTGCAAGATATTTAGTTAGTCTCGAGATTCGAAAAAACCAAATCGTTTATTTTCAAATATAAATGCAACACATTTAGTGCAACCTTAAATTCATATTCAAATCTTTGAATATTGACCCACCCCTAATAATAACCAAATTTGCAGCAAATGTCTAATAGAGACCTGCCAGTCTTAAAACTCAAAATAAACTTAGATACTACTGTTGGAGCCAAGAAATACTAAAATTCAATAAAATTTCTAAAAATTCTTGTATCACTCAAGATGTTGGCTTTACTAAAAATTTTGCAGACTCTGTTCTGTAGGCTGTGGGTGTCTGGTATTTCACAGGGTGCACCTGAACTCCACGAGGCGCACTCTGAATGGGCACTCATCTCTGCAATCACAGCAGAAATGTTCCATGCCATCGAACGATTGCTGCATTTCGCCGGGTATTCTCGTGTGACACTCAGCTAATCGAATTCACCCATGATATCGCATCATCAATAAATAACGGACACCAGGTTGGCTGCGTATTTCTGGATTTTCAGGAAGCTTTTAAATGTTGCACATAACCTTCTACTCACAAAACTGTCTGCCATCAAAATTCCAGCATCACTGATGAAATGGCTTGAGGCGTATCTTACTGGTAGAAAGCAGCGGGTTGTCCTTGAAGGACTGACCTCATCAGAGACTGAAGTCTTATCGGGCGTTCCACAGGGGTCCGTCTTGGGCCCGCTGTTATTTCTGATATTCATAAATGACATAAGAACGCATCTTTCCAGTCACATACGCCTGTATGCTGATGATTGCTGCATATATCGTGCCATTACGTCCCCTGCCGATTCAAGTATTTTACAAAATGACCTTCTAACAGTGTCCACGTGGTGCGACAGCTGGAGCATGAAATTAAACTCTGCCAAGTGCAATGTCATTCGCTTCACTAACAAGAAGGTACCGCTTGTTAAAAATTACTTTCTAAACACTGAACCATTAATCGAGGTAAGTAGTTACAAGTACTAAGGCGTTGTCTTTAAAAATAATCTTTCTTGGAATGACCATATACAGAGTGTGGCGTCTAAGGCTAGTCGTATGTTAAATTTTCTAAAACGTAATTTCTGGAGAGCGCCCCATAAGGTAAAGGAAACGCTTTATTTAACAAACGTTCGTTTGATGTTAGAGTATGGCAGCTCTGCCTGGGACCCAGAGACAAACACAGCCATTAATCAACTGGAACGAATACAAAAACGCGCCGCCCGGTTCGTTACCGCCAACTACGATTTCACTCGGAGCTCATCACAAATACGTGTTAACTCGGGATGACGACTTCTCGAGAACCGACGGAAATATTTGCGACTTAAACTTTTCTTCAATATTTACACAGGCAAGACTGGTTTGTACAGGGACACATGCATAAAGAACCCAAGCTACACATCACCTAGAACAGATCATCCGCTAAAGGTACAAGAGTACAAATGCCGTGTCAATCTATATAAGCATTCCTTCTTTCCAAAAACCGTACGATTGGAATAAACTGCCGCTCAAAATTGTCACAGCAACGCCATCTGTGTTCGAAACTTTGTTGTCGAAACATTTATATCTTTAGTTCTAAAATGTGTCTTGCTTCCGACAGAATGGGAGATTAACCTTTCCTGTCCGCAGTTTTTTGCCTTACTCGCTGTTTTTTTTCATTACTTTATTATAATTATTATAATAATTAGTATTAATAATATAATTGCGTTGTACTATGTACTAAAGTGTACTTATATTGTATTTCATAATATCCTTAGGTGTAATGCTGTGTTAAGTATTGTGTTTTCAATATCAATATTTTGTTGTATTGTGTATTAGATGTATCCTTTTGTAATATCAATCATCTGTATTTCCATCATTTGTATATTCCTTCCCTCTACTCTAATGCCCAACATTGGGCGCTGTAGGTATGCAAGTAAATAAATAAAATAAATAAAAACAGAAATGTTAATGAAGTTTTGTCTAGTACCAGTAACATCAGCGAAACGTTTTGTTGCCATTAAACATTAGCCATAGTGCTTCCTACAATACAGAATTATTGCACGAAACTCTATAACACGAGCTCTATAAGCAAGTGGTGCTGCTTTGTGTAGGTCGTCCAAATAATCAAGCACATCAGAACTATAAAGCTCTGAAAATAATCCTGCAACTGCATTTGTATTCTTTAGAAATGAGCTTTGCCGTAAGCTGGACACAAATGAAAATTGAAATGATTGTTATAATTGTAAAGAAGCTCTAAAAAATACATTAAATTCTGTGGTTTCTTGTGTGAAAACCAGGATATGATTATGAGCTATATCATAGTAGAATATCCTGCATTAATTTCGACCACCTGGTTTACCATAACATACACCCAATGCATGGTTTAGGGTTGTTTTGTCATTCGCCCCCATCGAAATACGCCCGCAGCGGCTGTATTTCGATCCCACACCTTCGGGCTTAGCAGTGCAACACCAAAGCCACTACAGTGGGTATGGCATTTTATGGTAAAAACAAAATCTAGAAGGTACGTTAATTAGAAGTGTGTTAAGAAGCACACTTTATTAAGCACAGATTCTTTCTTTACTGTTTGAGGTTTCCTGGTGTAATGTTTGCATGTACACTTGCGAGCGAAAATATAATCAATTTATTTGAAACTCGGGCACACAAGCAAACTGATGAGTGCATTGGAAAGTTCTCATGCAAAGTTTGGAGTGCAGTTCTCAGTTTCAAGTTACAATCATAAAAATTGGCCTCGTCGCAGAATCCCTGGCATATATATATACTTTCACTCAAGGGAGTACATTAGTATCCATCAAAGAGGATACAGAAATTGACTTACCTAGTAATCACAATGTAAAAAAGCACTAACGGCAACACACAAGCATAATGCCACAAATCTAATTTTTCATTGGTTTCAATGACTGCTGGCTCCTTCGGTAGTTACTCCACTCATTTCCTCTTTCTTTGTGAGCTTTTAGAGAGAATCTCGACTCTCTTCAAGAATTAATGCGTAATTAAACCAACAGTAAGTTAGTAACAATTCATATCAGCAAACTGTGCTAAGTGATAACTAAAATCAGCGATTTGGTCATCTCACACAACCTTAATGTCTTCCTATATATTTGTTTCCCATAGTTTGAGCCTAACTTTAAAAATAGGTGGTACATATTAGAAAAATGCGGCGAACAGCATACCATACGGTTTGTAGTCATCTCGAGTTAGTTTTTCTAAGTGCCATTGTTTTGTTAATTAGTTCACTTATATTATATATTCGTTTTAGAGCATAAGCTGTAAACATTAGGTTCTAGAGCATGCTAAAAAACAACCAATGAAGTTGCTCAATGACAATATCTCTTGCATGGTTCTTTCAGCCTTTAAAGAAGCCCATTAAAAAGTATTTAAAAAATAAAAAGCATTCACTGCACGTCTGTGTATCTCTTATCATGTAGGGGACCAAGGCAGATTTTCATCTTCATCACAAGTTCACAACTATGATGCTGACATGGCTGTCTGCTTTACGCTAGACACTGTGGCCAATGGCTTTTTTGGAAACCATACTGCAATCCAAATGTGTGCGTGTATGCACACACATGCACACATTATGTTGCTGGCTTGCAATGCACACATTTACTAATCAAGAGCAATCACACAACACATCTTTCAATGAAGGTCCATTTGCAAGCTGAAGCTGCAAGCCACAAATTATCTTGCCATGCTTCTTTATTTACATAAACAATGTTCCAACAAATAATCTTCACATGCTGCTCAAGTGCCGTATTTCTTCTTCCAGAGCGGTGGTGGCAAGCCTTCAAGCTGTTCTGGAGGCACTTCTACAACCAGCATCTCATCTTGTACTTGATCAAACAGTGTCAGCCACTGAAAAAAATATTTTAATCATAAACAATGCAAGTAATAGACAATTATCAAAGCACAGACCACAAATCTTGGAGGTAAAAGACTTTTTAACCAGAGGTTAATGACACTACAGTCAACGAGCAATTTTTCAGACATGCCCAATAATTCGGACGCCTTCGCAGCACCACCACGCACTTCATAGAGCCAATGCATTAGGACGTCTGAAACTTTGAACAAACTCTTTGCCGTCTGATTTTCGGGGCCTTTCGCTGTGTCCACAAGCCTGAAATGGCAATAATCGCAGCCACCATTGCTGCCATTTTGATTATCTCACAGCATCACAGCATCACGCATCTCATGCTGCACGCCGATCGGCTAGCATCCATAGCTGCCACGGCAACACTATGCCTAGCTGCTCCAACGTTCCTGCTGTTCTGCTGTTCAGTGCTTTTTTTTTTCATTGAAAGAATTTGCCATTGTCAGCAAAGGCAGCGAATTCGCCTTTGTCGTCCTCACCAATGGCTTCGAAGTGCGGAATGTATGGCAAGGGTCAAGCATTGCAAAATGCCGGTTCCCAAAAGTCAGCTTTGCCGCAATACAGCGGTGTTAAGCGGTCAAGCATACACACTGTATTGCGGTGAAACATACCAAGAGCAGACAAATTTCATCATGGGGTTTTACGTGCCAAAACCACTTTCTGATTATGAGGCACGCCCTAGTGGAGGACTCCGGAAATTTCGACCACCTGGAGTTCTTTAACGTGCACCTAAATCTAAGCACACCGGTGTTTTCGCGTTTCGCCCCCATCGAAATGTGGCCGCCGTGGCCGGGATTCGTTCCCACGACCTCATGCTCAGCAGCCCAACACCATAGCCACTGAGCAACCAGGGCGGGTATACACCAAGAGCAGAAAGGGGTCGCTGTCGTGGGACACAGTATAAATTAGACATGCGTGCACCTGCCATCTTCTGTCACAGTACGAGCACTGATAGGCCTAATGAATGTGCAGGAGGGCTTCAGAGCTATGTCGGAGGTACCTACGGCAATTTCAGTCCTTGGGGGCAGTAAAAGGCATGCATTAATTCTTTCGGACGTTGATTGTATATGTGAAAGTGACACATAAATAGTGCTGTTACACCAGTAAATTAAGAGAAGGGTGGCTAATGTTTCCTTTCACTGGGCCTTTAAGTTTATTTTGCTATAATGAACTACATACTCATAAAATAGAGAAACAGGCAATATTAGTTTTTCAAGGTTCAAGAAAGCAAATTTTTTGCAAGCTTCACATACCTGGAACTTTTTCTTTCGCACAGCATTACTTCTGATGCCTTTTCTGAGAGCCTGTGGTTTATAAAAATAAAAATAAAGCTTTAATACATAACAGGACAGACCAGCCAATCTAGTATGTACCTTAACGCAACTGCTTAGAAACACGAGTCAGAAGAACAAAGAACTGTTACTTCTAGTCTACAGACTACTCATACTAATTTGGCAGTGTTAATTGCAACTCATAATTTTACAATCAATTATGCAAATTTCATTTTAATAAAATGATAAAAGTTCATCATTTTATCTTTAGATTTCAAATGTCACGTTGAACAAGAGAAGATTGGTGTCAGGTGAACATTAGCTATGCCAAATAAGGAAACAAAATTGCTACTGAAGTTTATGAAGCAAGAGAGCAAGGCATCTTCTGCACCAAGTATTGCCACTGTTGCATAAATCTGTGCACAGAATTACCAATCCATCTCTTAAAATAAAATGAGTTTTCACCCTGTGGTGCAATTCCCTGGCTGTTAATGCTAAAAAACAGTGGTGTTGAAAATTGGTAGCAGTGTCCATCCCCACTTTGCACAAGAGTAACTGTTACACTCCCTATCTCCCAGACTTCCAAAGCCCTGCTAAGGCAACATTTGGTCTATGGAATTTTCTAGGTGTTTCGTGCAGAACCTATTTATACCAGTGAAAGTTAATGCAACAATGACAAACTAGCTTGATGAAATTTCAAAGGCACCTTTTAATTTGATCTTGAAGTTAAACTAGTTCTGCATAACCCAAGCCCGGACCATCTGAGGTCCTGCCAAGGTTAAGCGAGATAAACTACACTTTCTTCCGTCACACGCACAAAGGCAGGTATAATGGTTATACAGACTTCAGAAATGAAGGCTCCTCAGTTTCGGCACACAGAATGAAAAGTTGTAATCTCAATGCTGGTGGTACCTTACCTTTGCCTTATCAACAATAAGCAGCTCCTGGTCACTGTAGGCAAAGAAAATGTCTGCATTCCTGGAGTCGAATGCAATGCCTGTCAATGGTTTTGTTGTTTCCAATGTAAGCCCACCGTGTTGATACGCAGCTTGACACCACTGGTTTGATGATTCGCTGTTAACATCATATTCTACAACCTAAAATATAATAAAATGAAGTGGAAAAGTTTCAGCCCAGTGCTAAAAGTATAATGAAAACATTTTGAGAGCAGAAGAATCGGACATAAACCCCAACGAACACAAACAGCATAATTCACCTTATACTCAGTTATCAGGCATTTCTCAAACACTGAACAGGCAATTATTACAATGAGCAGGCAATACAATGGCTCTTAAAGACTGGGATACATAGCGCAAAAAATGACACAGGGACAAGCAGAACACAGGACAAGCGCTCGTCCTGTGTTCTGCTTGTCTCTGTGTCATTTTTTGCGCTATGTATCCCAGTCTGAATGTATCCCACCAACACGCCCAAACTTCTTCCCTGCTAAAGGCTCTTAAAGGACATAAAAAGCAGACATTCAAGTGTAGGCATACTAATACAAAAACATGAAAAGTATGAAATCCCTAATTCCACAATAACATGGCAGGCAAATATATTGTGATCTGCTTGTGTAATGTTATCACGAATAATAATGCACAGCTTATACAGTTGAACCCACTTATAATGATACCGGTTTTCACAATATATCGGAAATAACAATGAGCAGCCAATGCACTGTAGACTTTTGTAAGTGTCCTTTGGTAAAATAGAACTGCTTACTTCAATGCTCTCATGCTGCGTTACTGGTTATAGCAATGAGATCTGGACACTGCGCATGTGTGCTTAAAGGAAAAGAAATCTGAAATCATTAGGAAAAAAAGAAGGAAAAGAAAAATGCGAGCCACTTCAGCACATCTCCCTTTATGCCACACACCCCGCACGGCACACCTGTTTGTCCCCTATGCTTTCTTTGTGCAACTCAGTTATAACAACCATCGTTTATAACAATGGGATTTTCTAAGCACTTAAATATTGTTATAAGTTGGTTTGACTATAGTACTTATAGCGTACAGCATTATGTCAACATTCAAGATCACCCCATTATGGAGTTTAACATCCCAAAACTACACAGTGGTTCATATGGGACACCATAGTGGGGGTGCTTAAGTTTAACCTCTTAACTGTTTTGGATCAGCCCTGCTTGTCCAAGCCCTCACATCCCAAGCGTTTAGGATAAGTGTGGCTCGTCCTTGTGGTATTTGTTCTCCCCTTGAACGTTCTGGATGAGAGGCACTCATCGATGGTATAACTGATGTTTCGGTCGGCAGATGACAGCAAATTCCCGCTGATTTCTTTCTTCTTCTACAGCTTGTCAGGATTGGGGGCTCAATCCTATCGCTCGTGATCCGTTGTCAAGATTGGATTCGGGCATGAATTAGAAGGTAGCTGGCCCATGCTGTCGTCCAACTTATCCGCGCTGAGGACGTTGATGAAGGGAAGGACAGCTTCTCATCGAGAACGAGGAATATGGGTTTATTTACAGTATTTATATCAGTCTAACATGACTGTTTGAGAATATACATCAGTCTAACATGACTGCTTGAGAGAGAGTGTCCTGAGCAGCCGCACAACAGCAGTTTTTAAACACTCGGTCCTCTCCCGATACAAGGTGATGCGAACGTTCGTTTTGTCATCGCAAACTAGCCGCCTCCCCGCAGGATGGTCTACACTCACAAATGCACACACGTGTGAAGGTCCGGAGCCGACGTCAGAGGGGCCCCGTAGAACTCGGAGCCGTTCCGGGTAGCGCGTTGGGGAGTTTGGGAACAATAGTTGGCCCGCTGAACTCATTCCGTCACAACGGCGATGAGGCTAGAGGTTGGTGGCGGTTTCAGCACAAAGCCTGCTTCATCGAACGCATCCTAGCTGAAGCGACGGAGAGTGGGGGATGCCCGTATTGTTCCCCGACACAAAGTCGATTTAGTCACGCTGTGGCTAGAAGTTGGCGGCGACGTTCCCGGAATGTTGTCGCCATAGTTGCAACTGGGTGGCAAACTTGCACTGCAGCTGGCCGTTCTTAGCAGCACCGGAATGTTGCCGCCATAGTTGTAACTGGGTGGCAAACTTGCACTGCAGCTGGCCATTCTTAACAAGCTGAAGCATGTATTTCGCGTGGCAATCGACATTTTCACAAGGGCGTTTGACGGAGGCTATGTGTGTATCACTAGCTCGAAGCAAAGACAAATGTGATTATGACTGATGTCAGCAGTTCTTCGGACTAAGAAGACAAGAAGGAAATCTCACAGGACGACATTGCAAGTGCCCGTCTTGAGGACTAAAATTTCCGCCGAAGCCTCCAGTGTTTTTTTTTTTTTGTACCCTGTAACAATTTTACTATAAGCTCGCTAACTGAATTGTTTGAATATATTGAGTGTTTTCTACAGCATGAGCTGGTTTTGAAGATAGTCGATGAAGCAAATCAGAAAGTGACTCAGCATAACCTCATTTTCAAGTGTACAAACCGCTGCCAAAGCTCCCTTAGCCAAATGCTAATGCACTGTTAGCATGTACAGCTAACACAACAAATAAAGATTTATACATATATTTCATCCATAATTATTGTTGATGACTAGCAGGTGGCTGGTGCATATACAAGGTGTTTCAGCAAACACTTTCAAAAATCTTTAAAGGTTGCCCTGGGGCAGATGGCTCAATTCTAGTTCATGAGGTGGTCTACTCGAAGCGGAGGACACTACTTGCACAAAAAACTGAAATGCAAAATTGACTAATTAACTTTTTAACTAATTACGTTATGGACAATATTGCAGTTTACAAATTGAGTTCGCAAGGCGGATCCACTTGGAACAAATTCTCAGGATGACAGCAGTTTTGAGATATTAATTCCCTAACCTTGTGAAGAAATGCATTGGCATCCCAGTTAATTTGTTAACAAAATGTCGTTTTAAGAACTGAAGCACACAAGTAACTGGAATGCCAATGCATTTCTCCGCAAAGCTTGGGAATTCATATGTTAATACAGGTGTCGTACTGAGAATTCATTCCAAGTGGATCAGCCTTGTGAACTCCACGGCTATAATTTCTAAATTGCAATACGTATAGGCTATAAGGTAATAAGTTTTAAACTTAAGTAGTCAATTTTTGTTAATTAGTCGATTTTGCATTTCAATATTTTGTGCAAGTAGTGTCCGCCACTTCAAGTAGACCACATCATGAACTAGAATTGAGCTATGTGCCACAGGCAACCTATAAAAAATTTTGAAAGTGCTTGCTGAAACACCCTGTATACTATGGCATGCAATAAATTTCAGTAACCTACGTTTATTCGCTTTGGGTCAGTCAGGCACGTACCCAAGGGGACCGCCCCCCCCCCCCTCCCCTCCTTGCCCACGCCGCCGCTTCTCACACGTTCCTAAAGTGTGCTCTTTCTCTCCCCCTACTTTCATTCCCTACCCCCTGTGCAGCGCGGTTGAGGTGTCCTCTGCTGAGAGACAGTTACTGCGCTGCACTTTACCCCAACCTTTCCTTCCCATCTTCAAGAATCTCATTCTCTCTCTAAAGCGCCGCCAAATCAATGTTGAGACTTGACAGCTATTTAGCTGTCAACATTTTGCTGCATTTTTCACTCCTTTTGGATGGTGGTGGTTATTGGCCTCTCTTGGGGTGTGAATGCAAGTTATCTCATGGATTCGGTGCCCGCGCGATTAAATCAAAATGCATTTAGTTGTTACCATCTATTCAACGGTCACACGCATCGCTGTTGCATCCTCAGTTCAACCTTCTCTGTTTAGACTGATTCAGGGACCAGGAAAGGAATTCAGTTCTTAGTAAGCGGGTCTGTATGCTCGTGGAACGAGTTGCAGCGGGAGAAAACACCAATTGGGTTTAACTTTTCCTTTTGCTCCATTATTTCCTCGAGTGACGGCTCGCCGCGACACTGGCAGATCTCCGGAACCATATACCCGCGATATGGGTTAGATGAGGTGGAAAATAAAATAATATGGAACAGTGTCCATCATCAAACCCTGCAATAACCCTTAAACCCATAAGCAATATGACTGTCACCCGTTACGTCGTCTGGTTTTTCCCTAATTGTACAGCACTCCTCATGCAAAATTGGCAACTGGAAACAAGAGTCGCAAGGAGTTGAGAAATTAAGTGATCTACTAAGGGAGAGGCGTTGAGCCAAAAAAGAGCCAAGGCAACCAACCAAACAACCAAACAATCAAACAGAAAGGAACAACCAAACCAAACCAAACAACCAAACAACCAAACAGAAAGGAAAAGCAAAAATTAACCAATTTACCCATTGTTTATGAGAAAATTTAGGGATCAACATCTTTTTATTTAAAAAGGAAGTAGAGAAAACGCCCCCAGAAGTAAGAACAATTTCATGTGTTTTGAATGACGCTTCTACAGTTATCAGTGGAACCGCCTGATGTAGCCACTTCTCTGCTGTGCGTATGTGGGTGTTTTTCTAACCTCTTGGCGGTGGGCGGAGTACGTCTAGAACCGCAACGTCCTGAACTCTGCGCAGTCGTATGGGACTGGCGGCCATGCATCGTTGCGCAACTTCTCAAATAACAATACGAGTCGGTTCTGGCACTTGGTAGAGCAGTAAATGAGGGATCCAGAACTGTGATTGTTCCGCAAATTTATATTTCTCTATAATTATTCCAGAGCTAATTTAAAAAATGCTACTATAGTCGGATATAACTTAAGTCTGCAGTGAAGCCTCGCCCACACCCTGATAATGCCAGCCACTGTTCTGCCGCGAGGCTGCAAACGATTCGTAATTCAAACTTTTCCTGTTTCCCAAGTAAGGTGGTAACCACAAAAATAAAATTATTAGCGCGTAATTTTATACGTTTTCCCATGCCTATTATAGTGGAATGGAGAAAGCCTAATTCTTTATTGAACTGAACTAAAATGCTTGTTTTGCTGCAACTATTTATTGTCAAGCTTCACTTCAGTTGGCACTGAAGTTTCATGAGTAAAACGGGCTCAGCAGTGAAATGAACTGTACTGCAGAATTTTGAAGAGTGAAATGCACAGACTCGATACACTTTGTCCATGTCTGTTGCACACATTGCTTCTGCCGATAAAAAGACTCTTCAAGAACAGCAGACGCTCCGGAGCAATCAAGTATGACGCCATTTTGAAAAGGCCACATGACAATGATTTTGTTTGCTTCTGTGATTGGCTGGCGGAGTAACACAACCCCGCGCGGTCCGTGTGCTTTGGTTGCTAACTGCTGTTCTTTTTTTTTTAATTCTACTATAGAAATCTTTATTTTACACTTTCGCTTGTTTATTTATTCTTGGCAAAGTTCTTCCTGTGCTTCTTTCCTGCGCGAGTCCATTTGATGTGGTTATTTGTTCACCAAGTAAAGGCGAGGTGTATCTCTCAGGCCTACTCGTGAGATATACCTTATTACATTTCTCTTTTGTGGGTTTACGTGTCTTTATGGCGAATGGTGGGCGTTACTCATATTTGTATTAGTAAAGGTACCCCACCCCTCATTTGCATAGAAAAGTTACCTTGGGTCATCCCCCCCCCCATCCCCCCTGAAAAAAATCTTGAGTACGTACCTGGAGTCAGTTATTGTTTTCTGCCTCAAGAACTTGCTTTTTATAACAAGGATATTTATAATCAGCAATCAATAATAAAAGATAATAAGCACTCTGGGTACCAAATTTCTTCGAGAAAACAAAATGGCTAAGGGGTTCATTTTGACTACCTCGGCTACTATCTATATTGTAGTGATGCCTTTCTCAATGCTAATGTCTTTTCATTCTTTTGATGTAGAGACACCCTTGGCCGGTATAACATAAAACTATTCCCCTGTTTTTATTCCAAATCTGCCATTAGCCCTCTGTGACAGGTCAGAATGGTTCAGGGTCCAGCCCATATGGGAGGAAGCCACGGCCATATGGGCAGAGCCAGAATCCTTTGACCTATCACGGAGGGCTAATGGCAGATTTGGAATAAAAATAGATTAACATAGCTTTACATTATACTGGCCTAGGTGTACTATCGTGGTCAAATGAAATGCGAACAGCGGAGAGTTTAACTGAAGGCATAGTGCGTGCCGTACAATCATCGCTGTTGACAGGCGCATGTCCGGTTTGACCGCATGCGTGATTATGCTTCCCCTTTTCGTTTCTGTTCTGGTTCTCTTTTATTTAAAAGCAAGAAAAGGAAAACCAAAAAAAATAACACAGCATAGGGCGAGTATTATCGCCCAGTGCGGCGAAACTGTATGTGCTATTGGCATGAAATCAAACACAAATAGCAGTGTGCGTGGTACAGTTTGCGCCATAATCTTGCTTGCAAATAAGCGAGAACCAGAACAGAAATGAAAATACAGTCAAATCTCATTAATTCGAACTTGCGCCGTGGTCCCGTCAAAGTTATGGGTATTCCAATGGGCGAAAACACCCAGTAATTCAAAAAAGCAAGCATTTGCGATGGTTAGTTCGAACATACTGCACTCCGACAATTTCTGCAGCGCACCACATCACCTGGTAGCGCCTCTGAGCAGCATTACACTGACCCCGCCATAGAGGAAAGGCTTAGGAGAAAGCCCTCAATGCCGCGCGTGAAAAAAAGAAGCAATGGTGGAAACTTCACCTTCTCCCAAATGGCAAGGTCATCGTTTCTGCGTCGTGCCATAATGCCTCAGCCACACTAGCAGCAAAATGAACACTGCAGGAGGCATCAGTCCTGGGACAATTTTAATGCTATAGCGTTAAGAGCTCCATGTCGCAGAAAATCCAGGATCGGTGTCCGACATTGTCATTTCGGCAAAAAAATTCTTTAACCACCCATACCCAGGCGCTCCATGTGGCGGAAGGAAGTTACTGGACTAACTGAATTTCTCAAGCTAAAATACGTAGAAAAATTGTTAAGTACGGCTTACACACAACCTACAGACATGATAGCTTTGGATTGTAATTTGAATACAGTATATGAGAAAACATAATTCTTTTACGCGAAAACTCAAACAAACCCCTTTTCCAGTGTTTCTACAATGAATAAACTGGCCACGGTGTCCGCCATTTATGCACACCGGCGCGTGAATATCTCAGAGGCCACGGAGCGGCGCACCCATTTTCTTGAAACACTTCTAGATGGCACATGCCTCGGCTGCATCGCGGCCCACGCACGAGGCTGTGTTTCTACCAGAAAGCCCACCTTCGGGCATAACTTTCACCGTGAGCATTTCACAGTAAACATTACGGTTACATCAGCTGCAGTTGCTGGGAAGCGTGAGAAGCAGTCAGGGATCTTTGAATGCTATTGCGTTCCACTCTTATAGGTGAAGCTTAGGCCCACTCAAAATTTCTTCGTGGCTCGTCACGGTGGCAAGAAAGCTGCGAGCAGAGGAGACCAATAACAGTGGCCCCTACAGTGACCTACGCACAGGAAACTGGTATCATGCGGACCTGCCCGACCGCTCTATTTGTACTCATGTCTGGTTCAGCCAGACCACTTCTTTTACACTATCGCGTGCTCGCATCAGCTCTCATTTGCACTTGTTTTGGTTGGCTTGGTCGGTCTCGTTTGCGCCTGTTTTTTTACAATGACGTGTCTAAACCGAAACATCTCGATAAAAAGGTTGTCGGAGACAGTGCGCCATATCCAATTCTGTACAAGACAGACTGAATACAAGGATGCGAAGGCGACACCCGGTCCCGCATTCTCCTTGTCTTTTGAAAGCAGCAACGCCGCAACAGAAGGCAGCACACCAACATGATTATGATCAGTGCAACGACTTCGCCAAGATGAGGAAGGTAAACACAGCACCGATCTCTCAGCAGAAGAAGGAAAAAAACACACGAGTGTGCAGAGGGAAGTAGCAGCGGAGGCCCAGTCCGGTTTCGGCAACTCCACAGCTTCAGTGGCAGTAGGTGGCAGAGGTAAGTAGCGCTATCCAGCAAGCTGGTGGGAAAGCAAATTCGCTTCCCTCCCACCCTTCCTCCCAATTACGCTCCCCTCATCCTCCCTCTCAACTGCCTTGTAACTCCCTCATCTTCGACAGTCTCCACGCGCCCACCTTTGAACTGGAGCCGTTGGCCCTGCCAGCCCGGCAGGGATAGATCTGAAATTTTAAACCGAACGCTATTTGCCCTTCTCTTCGTGGACACCGTGCTCCAAGCCGGAGGGCGACATACACGTGCTAGTGTGTCATTTTTTTTTTTACTGTGACGTCACTTGTGGTGACACGCGACGTCGAGAATTATTCAAGGCAACATCTGTCAGTGGTGTAATATGTTGCTTGAACAGACAAATTAAAGCTTAGAGAACTAATAAAACACACAAACTGAATGTCTGCGTGTATTTGTTTTACTTTGCACCGCAACGAAGATGTACTTTTGTTTCGTCTGCTTGTTTCCACGCCGTGCAGACACCAAAACTATGTCATTTTCTAGAGTGCTTCAGCACCCAATCATGCTCTGCGATTCACTTGAGTCTGCCTCAGTATTCGTGTAGCACTCACTTATGCCACTAGTCAGGTGTCCTCATCCACAGCACACAAAACTGTGCGCTGGACGAAACGAGACGATCACAACAGCTCACGTGCGACACCGTCAGCAGAAGTGCACCGTGCGCACCACAAAAAAGTGAGGAGAAAAAAGAATGAAGGCAAGGCCTGTGACGTATGCGTCACACAATCCTCGAGGTCTGGTATGGGAGAACACAGGGAAGGAATTTCACTTGCGGAGGCCAGACGAGGCAAGTGGAGAGAGTGTCTATGCTTGCAGTAAAGCTTGCCTCCTGAAATCATTGGTTCATGGCACTGAAATATTTCAATTGTGACTATTAATGAGCCAATCTGAAAAATTTTTGCGGCAGAACGCTCACTAGAGGACACGTAACAGCTTCCAGCACATAACTGAAGTTTGCTGTGTGGCCTGGAGAGGGGCCCTTTAAGTAAATCAGCGCTTTTGCATTCCATGCCTCGGAATGCAGCCGCTGCAGTTGGAAATGCAGCCTCAAGATTTGTTCCTAGTGGATATGCCTTGCCAACTAACCGGCTACAATTAGTAAATTGCAATATGTACTGAAAAGTAATTAAGAAGTTAATAAGTGAAGTTACGTCAATTTGTTGACTATGTGTTTCAATTTTTCATACAAGTAATGTCTGCCTCTTTGAATATTCTAGCTCAAAGAATGAAATTATGCTATCTGGCACAAGCAATTTTTTAAAATTCTATATAACTTTAAAATGATCACCCCATATGAATTCTGGTCCACAAATACCATAAGTTATCTGCACTCTATCAGAACACACTCCTTTGCAGTCAACAATCCTTTCAGCTACTCTAAAGAAAAGCATTACAAAAAACTACATGCATGTTTTTTAGGCAACCTATGAAACTACTGCAGTTACCATTGCCTAGAAAACATGATCCTGTAATAATATATCTGTAAATGAGAGTCTTCTCAAGGATAACTTGTTTCCTTAACCTTTACACATTGCACTACATTCCAAGCAAAGCCTTCCATCTGCTTGGAGCACAAGCAACAATACTTTACCAACAGAAAAGTTTGTCTGTCAAGTGAATTTGGAAGCTCAGGATTAAGGCTCTCAAAAGCATGGCAAACGATCACATTCAAAAGGAAAACATCTACACACCTGGTTGTTGCTGTAAATGACCAATAGGTCGCCAGACTTTGGGTTGAACCTCATAGCTGTAGGCAGGCATGGAGCTTCAGGAAGATTGCAAAGAACCTAAAGAGACAAGTGGGGCACCATATGAATGAAAGTACATGTTTTTACGAAGTCTTCAACCAGACAGCTCAAAAGCAGTGCAAACTCTCAGTTTTAAAGGTTGTACATCTCTCTCACTCTGTCTACGTGAAGCATCTATAAATTAATTATAATGAATTTAAGATTCTGAACCCTTCATTCAGGATTTCTGTCAAATCACAGTGATGACACTAAACACTGAAATTAACATTAGCTGTTTATTTAAGTGCGATGAGATACGAAACATGGAATTATGTAAACAATTTCAAACAACCTTCCTATTTTGTCTATGTTTTCTTTCAGACTTTCTTCCTTGAGGGACCTTTATGGCTGCACACTCAGCAGGCCACTGTTGTCAATGCCTCTCCAAAAAAAGTGCACCAATTTGAATCAAAAGATTACCAAATTCAACCACTGGTTTACTGTGGCACTGGTAGCATTGCATGGCACTTAAAGGGCCAAGGTGTTCTTTTCTTTTTGGAAGTAGCCACATGACACTCAATGTTAGCCTAGAAAACACTGCTTGTAGCGACTTTGGCAATGATGCAGCAACTTTTTCATGGCAGTGAATGTAGAATTAATTTGCCCCACCACAGTTAAGCAAGTAAGCAAGCAATTGTAGGTAGTCAAGTAACAAGCTCTGTGGCAGCAAATGATGGCACAATGACCTAGGAGCCAGCTTCCTCCTTGTATGTAATTCAAACCTCATGTTTTGAGGGAATGAAACAAATCACTGTTTAACTCGGTTACCACTGCTGCTGTGATTGCTGTGGATGCACCGTAACAACTCAATGCTTGAATAGAGAGATGCAGCTGCTGTGACTGCTGCAGACCTCAGCACCAAATGCACTGTCATCTGGATTTCTCACTACGTCAATGCTTTCAGCAGGTAGTCACAACTGTGACTTTTCATTCCACAACAGATTCTTGAAAAAACTTGTCTATCATGCATCTTTCAGTACTATGGAAAATATGAGCTCATCTATTCCCAGGTCAGTGAAATGTAGAAAATAACGAGGAATAGAAAAATGAAAGTGGACAAAACGATAACATGTCGCTGGTGGGCCGCCTTGATTTCATGATCTGGCTGCCTAAATTCCAGATGCCAGGTAGCATTGGAGGCTTATCAGCCACGTACCTGCCCTCCTAAGTTTATGTGTTACGTAACACTATCAGGCAAAAAAGGTTCGTATACATCCCCCCCACCATGACCCTTAGGGATGCTGGCTAACACTCTGAGGGCTTTCATTTTTCATTTTCCTTGTTATTTTCTACATTTAAATTTCAGCTACTATGCTTTCCTTGGCTTCAATGCCTGTTGGCTTTATATGGTCGTGGCTAACAAAAATTGAGCCCCTCCGTTTTCCTTCTTCTCATTCAAGGTTTCTTTCTGGATTTCTCATATTGTTTGGGTACCAACGGTTTCTGAAGAAATTTTTTTCTTTGTTTGTTTGTTTAACCAAAAGCCAAATTTTTGTTCAAATTGCAATTCTTCCCCCTTTATCATGACCCGAAAATTTCCCTTCATATTTCTGTTTATATTACATGCAGAATTTTACAGTATCAACAGCAAATGGGAAAAACTGAGCAGGTTGAAGCAAGATGATAACGCGCTGGGAAGCCTGAGTTCTTTGAAATAAAGAAATGAAAGGGACCCACAGGCAAAACTCCTCAATGATTCAGTTCTAAATTTAACAAAAGGGAGGGAACAGGAAAATCACAGAAATCACAGACATTACTAATGAGCACTTTCATGCCTATTAAGATATTCAGGAAAAAGATAGAAAAAAAAAAGCATGTGAGAAGTGAAGGCCAGGTCTTACTGCCTGACTGAACAGGGCTATTGCACATTGGGGTGATGAGTGCAGAAGTCAGGATAATTTTGGATCCAGCCAGATTGCTGACGCAGATCACATAATCCAAAAAGCATAAGCTTATATATATGTCCTCTTTAATTAGTTATAGCTTGCCAAAGCTGGGGTTTCAAGCCCAGTTAAGGCATATGGCTGCATATGTAGTACAGTCCACGGCCGTTACAACTGATCCGCACACAACATACTTTCACATATAACAGACTATTTTTCTCAGTTTGGTCTGCCTATATTAACAGCGTAAAAAATTCCGCTTTTAATGGACCCGACTATAACAGACTATCAGCTACAACAGGCAAATCTTCGAGCAAATATTATGTAGATGGTGAAAATACATTGTATTTTGCTGCAGTGAAGAATGCGTGCAGGAGTGTGCTGCACGCAACTACAGTCGGATACAACTTTTAAAAAAAGGGGTGTTTACTCCTCCAAGGCGGATGCAGACGAGCCTCTACCAATGGGCGCATACTCTAGACTGACGACATACCACAACCCTTGATTTGGATAATACAGACTTCAGATATAACGGACCTTTTAACTGGATTATCATGGTTCACTGCAATGAGCACTGACTGCACATGATAGCTCTCAGCAGGTCACACTGTGACATGCTAGCATGGACAAGGTGCAGGCATGACTTCGTAAATGTACACTCTTAACACCAAGTATGTTACGATGAGCAAATTGCTCTTCATCCTCAACATTAATTATGTTGGAGCCCACTTATGTACTGCATGTTATACAGGCAAGGCAGGTCATTCATGCTCCAGTACAAGGCTATATGTGCATGTTAATAATACTGTAACAAAGGCAACAAAAGCATTTGTTGCTTTTGTTGTACAGTAAGGACACAAGATGAGGGCTAACGTCATCAAATGATTAATTAGAAAGATGCACACATGTACTATATACAAGAAGACAAGGTTCAAAGCAAGGGTGAATGTGTCCAGCTTGCATCTGGCATCCTTGCTTTGAGCATCATCTTCCTGTATATATATATAACATGTATACCTGTTTACAGTTAGCTTTCTTTCTTTCTTTCTTTCTTTCTTTCTTTCTTTCTTTCTTTCTTTCTTTCTACCCTCTCTCTCTTTTGTTGAAGGAAGTGCTCATCTTCCGTCCTCCCCCTGTATGTCTCTGTGATATGATAGCATGCTAAAGTGAAATACAATTATATAAAACCCAGTTTAATAGAATTCTTTCTTATACAGCCAACTTCCGATTATTCAACTTTGACGGGATCAATGAAATTAATTTAATTATCAGAAGGGTCAAATTAAACAATATGCAGAAAAACTGCCAGAACCCACTGACGATTAATTTGGCAGTTTGCCAGATTCTAACATGCCCCTGAATCAAATGCATGCCCCCTTTCTATGTGCCCAAAGTAGCAAACTAACGTAGAAATGACATTGAAGCTCCTAAACAAAATAGAGACCTAACCCAAACCTGGTTCTTTTAGCAAGAAAAATAGGCAAGGGTCTAATGCGTGTTGCACAATGGGGCTGCCGGTTTCAGAAATCAAATTAACTTCTTGGGTTTTACATACCAAAATTACCATCTGATTATGAGGTATTCCATAGTTTATGAGGTATGCCATCATGAGGCATGCCATAGTGGACTCCGGATTAGTTACGACCACGTGGGGTTCTTGCACACAATGCACAGTACATGGGTGTTCTTGCATTCCGTATCACCATCATCAAAATGCGACTGGGATTTGATCCCATGACCTCGTGCAACTAAGCAACCAAGCGGCCGGTTTTCTGGTCATCTTCGTCGCATTTTTTTTCTTTTCTTTCTTTTTATTATTATTACTATCTTTTTTTTTAAAGTTAGGTTCGCTGCAATATATCTATGTTATATGGTAAAGCATGCAAACCCCGCGATGGCGATATTGGTTTCGTGTCCGATTGCACTGCGCAGGCAATTTCCAATCTATTTTCTCGAAGAAGAAGAAGAAAAAAAAGAAAAAGCCGTGCACTAAGGTCGTGTAAATACCGTAATTAGACATTGTTAGCTGCGGTTCTTGCTTGAAAATCTTCCTAGGACAGGCCAAAAATAGGAGTTTTCGACGGGGGATGACATCTGTTCAATACATTCACTGTTCCCTAAGCTCTGCTGAGAGAGACGCTGCCACTATAGGGTGGCTACTGGGGTCACCATAGGGGTCAAGCGCTTGCGTGCTGATTTGTCAAGTCACATTTTCTGGTGAAAGCCAATATTAAGATCGAAATAACTCAAGTTTGCGCTCACAGAAATGCATGGGCGCTCACTGGGCCCTTTGGTTGGGATTAAATTAACCAAAAGCAAATTAACTCAAATCGACTGTACAGAACAATTTCTGAATATACTGTGATCCTGCAGCGAGAGTACATAGCAAACTGTACAGTTACATTGAACAAAATTATATCCACATAAGTCAACTTCTGCAAAGAACAAAACGACTCAAGACAACATGCCATGCCAATAGCACCTTGAAAAGGCGAAGGAGGGCAGTACATGTATCTATTGACCAGCAATGAGCACTGGTCAGTTAAAATGCAATTTCATGATGCCTGGAATGTCAAAAACTGCCAATTAGTATCTCTACTGGTAAAGCATTCAAAGACGATACTTAAAAATAATTTAGTCAACATGCGTTACTAGCAGCCAAATTTAATAGAACCTTTACTACAAATTAAATTATATAGAGCCAAATTAATAAAACATTTACTACACATCAAATTACACACTATGCCAATCTAGTGGGTGCATGGTTGCAAATTCAATGTACCATATTTACTTGCATAATGAGAACAGTTTTTTTTTTTTTTCAAAATACCGAAGCAAAGTTGGGGTGTGTGTTTAATATGCTGGGTAAAGTTTTCCGAAACTTTTCGAAAGTGTGAAAATTGGAAAGAAAGACGATAATGACTAAAAAAATACATCTGATAACTTGGCTTGTAGTACAGTGAACTCTTATTAAGACGAACTCGGTTAAGCTGAATTCTCGCATATAACGAAGAACATGGGAACATTTGTTTGGTTTCCCACAGACTCAATGCAAAAAAATCTGCTTAAGATGAATCGCCTCAGACGTGCTCTTCGGTTAAGACGAACATTCAGAGCGACTGCCACCGGTACTGATCTTGAAGGCTATAGGGTGCCTCAATGTTATGCACCCAAGAGCATGCGCATCGATGCACCCTACTAGAGGACTGCGGCGCACATCACGCCTGGGCAGAGGCGAAAACAAGGGGAGGAAACAAAAAGAGACAGTGACGTTTCACTTCATGAATGCGGGTGATGCTCAAATGTATGGGTGCTATAGCGCATACGAAGCCATCAGCTCTCGATGCGCCTAGAGTGTTCGCATCGCAGATTGTATTCAAGACAAGGCTCACGCGGCCGAGCCATATGCAGCAGCTGCCGGAGTAGAACGCCTCCTTGTAAACATTCACTTACTAGCTAAATTAACAAGGATGGTGTCAATGCGCACAGGCAAACATGACCACATCACATTCGACAAGTGCAGACGCTCGCTGTCAAAACACTTGGTGAGGAATCACGGCAGCAGTGAGCGAAGTGACCTTCGCATTGTCTATCACTTCAACGCAAACTTAGGTGAGAACACAGTGCATGCAAAGCTACGAGCAATCAGCCCACCTAGACTGTGTGCCCCCAAAGCACACCACTTTCAAGATAAAGCCCATGCAACCTCACACTGCCAAAGTACAACACCCTCCTCCTTTCTCTCCGCAGTGCCATGCACGAAACAGAAGGCAGCGTGCGTTCCCCCTCCTGCCTTTCCTCCTTTGCACACGCAAGGTTGAGCCGCCATTGTCGGCTCACCATCGCACGCTTTCACTTGCCCAAACAATGTACGGCGCGCGAGGACGATGTTATCACGAGATGAACCCAGTACATCCGTATCGCAAATGAAACCTGTAGCAAATGCCAGAGGAGGTCAACCCAGCGTGCCTCTGCCTACCTCCCTCCTCCGCAATGCTTCACTTCGTTTCTCCTTCCCCACTTCACTCAACGTCACCTAGACTTTCCTCTAGGTTGTGTTGCTTTGCCGCCCGCTCAGCGCGCTGCTTCGTACTTTCGGTAGCCCAGAGCCTGCACCGATGACCTATGAGACAGCAGACGCCTACTTTAACTCCCTAGTGAACTTTTTCCAGCAACACGAAGGCACAGGAGGATTTTTAAGGTCATTAGGTGAGATGAAATTGTTTGTGACTGCTCGTTGATTTGCACAGAAGCGCCAAACATCCATCATGGTCTGGATGTAACCAAGCAAGAGTACCACTTGAAAACAGTTTTCTTTTAAGTTCAGCTAAATAAATGCTTTGGGACATTTAAATAACTTTTTTTATTCTATGTGTTGTTAATAATAAATATGCTAATATTTTGTTTTTCTTGCAGAAACTTATTAATATTTTATTTACTCTTTGAATCCGTTTTATTTTCAATTGTTATGATAATCTTAAAATGAGGAAGACAGCCTGAATGAATTCACGCTGGATTTTATATGTTAGTATAAAATCCAGCGTGAATGCGTTCAACGAATTCGTACAGCGAATTGTTTCGTGCAATTTTTGGTTCTAAAGGGTTTTACCCATTAGACCAAACATTTAACGGGTTCTAACAATTTGGTTTTAACTAGTAATACCTCGTTAAACCGTACTCGCTTAAACAGTATTTTCGTTTTAAATGTAGTAAAGTCAAATCCCTGACTCAGCAGCCATTGAACATATGTTTTGTATCCGCATAAACCGTACCAGCTTATTGCGTACGTATCGGTTAACGCGTAGTGTTTCCAATTTTCGTCGCGCAAACACGGCTGTGCGTCGTCTCCATCGGGCGGCCCGGCAGAACAATAAGCCTGAGAGATCAGCTCATTGGCCTCCAAGCGCCCTCTGCGTTTGTGCGTGAAGCCACATCAACATCCCTTCGGCGCCGTGGCAGAGAGCGTTGTGGCGTTGTGCAAGCGGGAGCTCACATCATTCCGAAACTCGGATAAAAAAGACACCAGGTGCGTAGCATAGAAGAAAAATTAGACTTTTTTCGTGCTATCGAACGTGGCGCAAAAAGTCGGCGCTGGCACGTGACGTGGGTCTACTGTTGACTATGGTGTGTGGCATTTGAAATGCAACGAAGTTGCTCAGCAGCGCTGCAGCGACCGCAAAGAGATGTCAGCTACGAGGTCAGACTTTTCGCCATCATTGCCTCTGTTATTGCTCAGTGTTGCCTAGCGACAGTGATAGGGACGACACGGAAAGCGATAGCACGGACGATTCAGGCCCGACAGTGGCAGAAGCTGCGCGTTACGTTAGCCTCATGAATGCAATCGTCGCTACGAGAACAGCACCCCGCAATGAAAAGGTGCTCCGTGACTTCCGCAACGCTACCGCGCCTGGGCACGGAGATTATGCAACACTAACGAGGAATCTGCCATGCGAGTGTTTGCCGAGAAGAGGGGGCTGGCTGAAAAGCTGGCTTACAGCTTCAGCAGGTTTAAGGCCGCTGTCATCGCTGCTAGGCCACCGCGGCACCAAATGAAAATAACATATTTGTCGAAATTAACGAAAATAATGAAATAACACGTTTAGTATGTACTTTTTACGAGCTTCGGCCAACTACGGTTTAACGAGGTTTCCCTGTACTTAATTTACTGTTTTGAAGTAAGATATTTGGATGCACCTGATCATGTTGCCAATTGTTCTTCTGATAAGACAAACAAATTTTCATGGTCCCTTCGAGTTCGTCTTAAAGGGAGTCTACTGCAAATGTATACCGTATAGACTTGTATAAGGACCGCACTTTTTTCCCCCAATTTCGACGAAGTGTGGCCTCTACACGGAACTGAACCATTTGGTTTGGTCCCGTGTTAGCCACTACTGGTCCTGTGTAAGCAACTTCTAGACAGCTCCCGGCCTCCAGCAGTGGCATGCGGAAATATACAGCGTGGGAAAATGCGGCAATGCGCACACATGGCGTTGGGACACCAAATACGGTTGCTTCTCCACTGGAAATTTTCTACCCAAATTTTGAGCTGCCAAGTTGGGGGTGCGGCCTTTACACGGGGACAGCCCTTACACTATCTATATGGTATGTCCATTATTTGAAAACAGTGGCAGCTTTTTTTTTATGCACTTTACTCTACATCAAAGTTACCAGGCCTATTGCCCAGGTCACTGGCCACTTTTTCATCGTGGTCCCACAACAGCTCATCCTTGCTGCCATCCAGCACATTTGTGATGCCAGTCTTTTGAAGCTTTTTGCAATCACATCAGCTGGTAGCAAGTGCCATGCATCCAAAATCCAGTAACACTTCAGCTAAACGGACAGCCTTTTAACCTTGCCAGCTGGGGTCAGGGCATGCCCACTTTAGGCAGTCTTTGTACAAGTGTTGCATCCCCTTGAACAGTTTGTTCACAGACACATCCAGTGGCAGCAGCACCGTATTAAACCCACCCGAAATGATGGCATTGTCAGTGCACTAGTCCGGCAGTAGTGCACGTGGACTTCATCACCACCGAAATGCCTTATGGCAGTACAATTCCCATGCTCTACTGCATACTCTATGGTTATTTGACTCAAAACTAACCATATAACTGAAACTATGGTCCATCACCCATAGCTAGTCACAAGATAAGCAGAAAAGTGAGCAACAAACAATGCCGTCATGAAATAATTGCCTTCGAAATAGGGGAAGAAATAATAATAATAAGGGGGGGGGGGGTTGACTGCACAACACGTGGTTCACTCGCTTCAAGCTATGCAACTGTGCATGCATTTTGATTGGCTGTCACACTGGCACCAGGGCAGAAAGCATTATTTTTTCCACCGAGAGTTGGCTCTCAGTCACATGCATCCAAAATCTCAGCCAGAACAAGTGAACCCGGAAATTCCAGCACAGCCATTCGTTTGTGGGAATGCACAGGGTTAAAGCTGGGGCACAATTATTACGAGGGGGAAAAAATTCCAATTCTGAAAAGCAAAGATGGAAGTGCATTTTTTATGCGAGTGCGTCCATCGTGTGAGTAAATATGGTAAACAGGTTCGACTGTATATGTAAAACCTATGAAAGTGTCAAGCTAACACTGCCAAACCTCCACCTTTATCAAGGTTGGTAAGTGGGTTGGGATAACTATTATTGTTATGTGTAGTAGTGTGAATACTCTGGCCATGCAGCCTGCATGTTTGTAAAGTCACTACCACAGAAAATAAAATGTGAGCAAGTTCGTGCACGTTTACGTGGTTGCATGCAATATACAAGGTACAAGCAAAAATTGCTCACACACCTCAGAAGTCTTCAGGTCATAGATGTGTATACCTTCATTGTCAGCAACAGCAAGATGTTTAGGTGACACACAAACCATGTGAGGGTACATTGTGCCACCTGCAAAGAAAATTAACACACTTTAAGCATGTCAACATCAATTTTGACTTAGTAGATCCTGCATATAGTAACTCTAAGGTGATCTCAAAATCGTTCAATATATCAAACATTTGAAGTATAAGAAAAATATGCCTATCTGAAGCTTTTCTGAAAACTCAGAATGAGTCCGACAGTTTCCCGAGATCATTGCAAATGGGAACTTGCTCATTTGTTACCCCAAGGCCGTGTCGGATTTACAGAAGTTTACTTATTTATTTATTATTATTTTCTTTTCTTTTTTTACTTACAAATTTTACAAGTAACTCATGCTGCGAGATGGTCTTCGACACACTACGGTTGAACCCAGTTATAACGATACCAGATTTAACAATACATCGGTTCTAACAATGAAAAGCTGCTGCACCGTCAACTTTTGTATGTTTTCTATGAGGAAATAACCCACTTATTACAACGTCCCCATGCCACATTATCAGTTATAACAATGAAGTCTGGCTGCTGGGTGTCCGTGTCAAAAGGTGTAAAAGGTTCAAGGATTTTGCATGGAATGCAAAATCCTTGAAAAGAAAAAAGAAAAAGTGAAATGCGATCCCCTGCACAATCGCCCAACACCCCAACTTCCACCGCACTTCCTTCCATGAGAGATGCCTCGCACGCATCTCTCCAGTGGCATTTTAACCCTCCAAAACACGAATGAACCACGCCAACTGCGCTGACAATGCTGCTGGTGCTGCTCCGAGATTGCTCGCTTGGCACTCACAGTTGGTTCTTTATTCTATGGCCCTCATGCTGCGCAATTCTACTAATGAATTAAGTCGCTCGTGCTTGTCTTTGTTCGTTGCGTTGAAGTCGTTCTTGGCCACATTGTTTCTTAGCCTCGTTTGAGTTGCCGCCGAAACGGAAGATGGCTGATCCGCCCGCTGATCATCAGCAATGCACGACGTTGTCGATGAAAAGAAAGCGCACTGCTATATATTTGTAAACAAAGTGCTTCTGCTTCTAACCGATGAGGCGAAAGTTGCAAACGTGCTTGCATTAGGTAGCGACAGTGGTGGCCACGACGGCAGCGCTGATGCGGTAGAGCAGGCTGCCTCAACATTGTCACCACAGGGCGTCCTGTAGATGATTCAGTCCCTCACGGGCTTGTTTTCCCAAGGGACCTTCCACTTCAGTACGTGGAGCACCTGGATGCCTTGGAGAAGGATGTCAGCAAGCTTCATGTAAAGCAAGCAAGGCTAACGGACATGCAGTTTTTTCATGCAAGCAAGCCACTGGGAAGTACATGTGGCGAGATGCTTGTGGCGATCTCGCTCAAGCTTTTCTTCTGGATTTCTCAAGCTGAGATGCTGCCACGGCAACCTTCCCACATCTTTTAATCCCACATCTTTTAAGACGCCCTTTGGGGCCACTAACGTGATGCTTCGGAGGAGTTCGCATGTCACTTGCCGCCCGTGACCCTTCTTTGCAGTTGTTATAGCAGCGCCATTCTTGAACGCTGACAGCCACAGCTTGTTAAGAACATGCGATCAGAGCGCAGACGAACCAGAATTCAACAGTTAAACGAGTCAACACAATCAGAAGCCATGGGGAAGAAAACTGGCCTCCCCACCATTATATGTATCTTGGAACAGCTATGCTAACCCCCAGTTTGATTTTTTTTTTCGTGCAACCTAGTTATAACAATGGAATTTTCGTGGCACTTGAATATTGTTATAAGGGGGTTATGCTGTAATTGTAACGCTAACCCTAAAAACCTGCGCCACCTGGCTACATGGGACCGTGGTGCACTTTGCATGTTTCTAAGTGCTTGTTGAGTGCTTTTCGTTGAGGATAAGGTAGAATCGGACACAGTGAGGAAGCAAACTAGCCTGTATGGCTGGCACCATGCCACCATCAGTGCAGCTGTACTGCAAATAGCACACGAATGTGCCCCGTGTTACCATTACAATACGCCTTGGGACACAGACGAAGACTGGAAGCAGACAGGACGAGCCCTATTTCTCCACTAAATCTTTACAAAAACGACCATATTTTAACTTACTTTGTTCTTATATTTTATTAATGCAACAAAGTTTGCTTTTAACGGATGGTGCTACAACAAACTATCGGCTACAGGGGACGAAATTAGCGGCAATTTTTTTCAAAATCAGCCGTATAAAACACTTTTGCCATGTCGACACGGGCTGACAACTGACTTGCGAGGGTCAGCCGGCGATCGCAGTTCAATATCGCGAGCACGAGGGTGGAAAGCAGGCCAGAAACATGCTGTCTTCTTTCGCGCACAAGGCACAGGGATGCGGGGGAGGCGAGAGAGAGAGGGTTCTACTACGGCCCCTGCTGCTTATGGCGCGGCCGCCATATCTTGAAAGCGATCTGCGATGTGAAGTGCTCGCCCACGTGGGTGCCATATATCTAAAGCGATCTGCAATGTGGACAAAGTGCGCGTACACGCGAGTGAGCGATCTGCAATGTGGACAAAGTGCGCATACACGCGAGTGCTGTATCTTGAAAGTGATCTGCGATGTAAACAAAGTGCGCACCCGCATGGGCCTCATCTTCAAAGTGACCTGCGATGTGGAAAAAGTGGGCCAGTGCGGATAGCTTCGCATGTGCTGTGCTTTCGACATTTAGTTCATGTTGAAGTGAGACAGCACAAAGGTAAATTCACTCGTTGCTGCTACCATGCTTATCTTGCTTAATTTGCTATTGCAATCAATGCTTTGCCTTTCGGGCAAAACTGCGCCTTCTTTTGGTTTTTTATTTTTTATTTTGGATGTTCGTCACTCACTCTATGCAATAAACTTGTTAGAAATCGCGACGAAAGTTTAGGAAGTGAGGCGTTTCGGATATTACTGACTTCGGATAAAACGGACGTTTTTTGTCGTATTATCAGGGTCTGTTGCAACGAGAGTCGACTGTATACAGTTAAATGTTGATACAGTGAAACGCACTTATAACAATATTCAAGTGCCATGAAAATTCCATTGTTATAACCGATAATTGTTATAACCGGGTTGCATTAAAATATCAAAATAGGAGGATGGCAGAACTGTTGTGAGAAAACTATAATGGCTGTGAGGCCAGTGCCCCTCCCCACCACCTTCCTCCATCTGACTGATGGTTGTGTTTGCTCGTTTAACTCCTTCCTGGGCACTCCAATCGTGTGTAACGAGCCATGGCTGCTGGTGTTAAAGAATCGCACTGCTATAACAACTGCAAAGAGGGGTCAGGGTGGCAAGTGATATGCGAGCTTTGCCAAGGGAAGGCTCTGGTGGCCCCAAAAGGGGCCTTTTAAAAAATGTGAGAAGGTTGTCACGGCAGCCTGTCAGCTTGAGAAATCCAGAAGAAATTGAGGCGAGATCGCCACAAGCATCTCGCCACATACTTCTCACCGGCTTGCACAAAAAAAACCCTATGTGCGTCAGCCTTGCATGCTTTACGTGAAGCTTGCTGAAATCCTTCTCCAAGGCATCCAGGTGCTCCAAGTAGTGCAGTGGAAGGTTCCTCGCGAAAACAAAGTACCTGAGGGACTGAATCATCCGCCGGGCCTCCTATGAGGACAACATTCAGGCAGCCTGCCCTACCGTGTCATCACCGCCGTCGCCATTGCTATCCGATGCAAGCACGTTCGCGACGATCGCCTCATCGGTTAGAAGCACTTAGTTTCCAAATCAATAGCCGTGCGCTTTCTTTTCACCAGCAACGCCATGCATTGCCGATGATCAGCGGGCAGACCAGCCATCTTCCATTTCAGCGACGAGTCAAATGAGGCTGAGAAACTACGTGGCCAGGGATTTTGACGCAACCAACAAAGATGAACACGAGCGATTAAGCTGTTTGTAGAACTACGCTGAATGAGGAGCCAGCAAGCAATCTGGGAGCAGTGCAGTTGGCGCAGTCCATTCGTGTTTCAGAGGGTGGTGCGGCGAAGAGCTATGGCCACAGCCCATTCGTGTTCGGAGGAGTGTGCGGAGAAGGCGCGGAGAAGGCTGGAAAATGAGAGCGCAGCAGCTGTTGTAGCAGCAGGTTATCGTTCAGCGGCTCGAATTTCTTACTTTCTTTTTTTCTTTTCAAGGATTTCACATGTCACTACCTTTTGGCACGGACACCCAGCAGCCAGACCTCATCATTACAAACCGATAATGCAGCATCGGGGCAGTGTAGTGGGTGGGTTCTTTCACCATGAAAAACATTCAAAAGTTTACGTTGCAGCAGCTTCTCGTTGTTATAGCTGATATATGTATTGTTAAAACCAATATCGTTATAAGTGGGTTCGACGGTACTACACACTTTTTTCTCTCTCTCCCCTCCTCCCCTTCCCCCACAGGTGTAAGCATGAAATTTGGCATGTCCACTTTGTGTCTATACCTCTTCCCTTAGGACATACTTTGTAAGACTGCATTACACAGACTACTTTAGTTTGTTGGAGGGAATTACAATTCATTCATAACATAAAAAAGTTTATAAAATTGGCTTATATTGTATGTAAAGTTGTAAGAATAAAAGTCATACACCTTTTGGGAGTTCAAGCTCCAAGAAAAAGCAAAACAAACTAACAGAAGTGTGCCTACCTGTTCTGGATGGAAGAGTGTAGAGAAGTCTGGGTGGCAAGCTGAACACATGGACACTTCCGTGAGAACTCAATGCCACCAAATATGAGCCATCAGGACTGAACATCAGTTTCTTGGCAGGGCCCATCTGTTCATTAAAGGTGGACACCTTGTTGCAGTCGAGACTAGACCCATTAACCTGCAATGGCAAAACATCATCGCATCATCAGGCAGTATAGCAAAATCAGACATTTTTGGACCACACAGCACATCTTTTTGCTTATTCTAGAGAAAGTGATGTCAGCAGCATATGTTTTAAGCATACCATAGTGCTGTGCTATCTAGCATCATTCAACAGCTGTCACTAGTCATGATTTACTCGGGCGTGACCTTATTTCTTCTAGACATACTTGTTCACTTGCTTCCGTTTGACAATGACTCCCCTTCGTCCCACCTCCCAGCCCATAATATGCTTGAAGTGCTGCTTTAAAGATCACTAACCGATGCACTTGAGTGGGAAGTTCAAGAGACATAAGATCCCAAATCAAATAATATGCCTCCATCTTTGGCCTGCGATTAAGTCACACAGCCGGGCAGAGCTCACAAAGCAACATTTTACGCCTATATCAGGCAACAGGAGCACACATCATAAGGCAAGTGAACAGCTGCTCATGAGAAAGAATGTACAGACACAACCGAAAAAAAAAAAAAAGAAAAAAGACGGAGCACAGTATGTGGAAAATTTTTTTATTTCTTCTAGCCCAGCTCTACAACGTGGAATTGCTTCACTACATTGCATTGGTCAAACAAGTGCATGTAGCCTGTACCACTTGACTTCAGCCAACATTCTCAGGCTCTGAAAAAATAATTGCAGCACCACTAGCCTCCAAGCTTTTGCTTGCGTGAGTACTTGAATAAAGTGTCGGTCTCAACAGTGAGAGTGCAATGGTAGATGCCATGACGATGCAGTTCAGCCCTTGCTGGCATGCCTACGTAGCTTGCACCTCCAACCGTATAGATTTCGTTGAAATTATATATTCACAGGCTTAAGGTAATGGGAAATCAGTTCTGTGGAATTCCGCAAGGTGGAGGAAGGTTCACGAAAGGAAAAATTTACACCCACTTGCATGTAGCATCAAGCTACAAAGGGAACCCACACAGGTTTTTCATATACAAAGCTTCGTAACTGAAAAAGAATTTGTCCTAATCCGGAATTCAAAGCCGGGACCAGCACCTTTTAGGGGCCTGTTTCCTAAAGCCAACTTCACCGCAACACATCTGTCTTATGCTGCAAAGCATGTGAACGTTGCGAAACTGGTTTCGGTTTCATGTCCAGATAGCACTGCGCAGACAATTTCCGGCCCCAATTTTTAATTTTTTTTTAAAATAAAAGGCGCGCATTAGAACCAGGTAAATATCGTAATCAAACATTGTAACCTAACATTATAGCTTGAAAATCGTCCTAGGGCGGGGCATAATAGGCACTTTCAACGAGAGCTGACGTGTGTTCAACACCTTCACTATCCTCTAAGCTCTGCCAAGACAGACGCTGCCACTAAAGGGGTCGCTATCAGGGTCACCATAGGGGTCAGGTGTGTGCGTGTTGACTGGTTAAGTTTGCAATATCCAGCAAAGGCCAATTTTAGCATCAAAATAACGAAAGTTTGGGCACATAGAAACGCATGGGCACCGCCTGGGATCGAATTAACAGAAAAATCAAACTAACTGGAGTTGAATTAACGGAAGTCTACTGTATTTGAAGTGAAAAAATACAAACAAATGCCAAAGACTCAAAGTCAATTACATCCGGAAGGGGAGCAAGAACATGGACACATGTTTGTTACGAGGGCAACTCTGAGGTGGCCAAGCATTGCTGCCAAGACATGGCATGCCATGGTTGGCCCACATATGGTAATGCAGAGAGGGCATGGCCAAAAGCTTGATGGAGAAATAGGCAACCAAACAGTAAACAACAACACAACAGACACGACAGAAAGACAAATCACAACAGGCAGCAATATACAAGCTGCATTGAGTGAGGTTCGCAACTTCCTTGAGGCCCTCAGCCACCTGGAGCAGGCAACCAAGGTACTTTGCTGGGACCCACTCAGTTCATGTGAGGTCCACAGTCACCCGGAATCATACAGGCTTGCAGTAGTGATAACCTACTGCAGTTGCCTGAGACTCGCCAAGTTTGTGAGACATCCGTGAATACCAGGCATGAGTTCAATATAGCTGCCTTAGACAGCCACCTGACCTGGGACGTCCAGAGCAGTGCCATCACTGTTCTAAGCCATCACAGAGCCTTGACAATTAGTGTTACAGGGTACTTTTTGGTAAAACATGTCATGTATACACCTCTGCAACACACCTCCACCTTTATCAAATTGCAATATGTGAGAACCTGCACACTAACCTCACTAATTTGATAGAGCCGAGCTTTGCCTGCATCTGAGCAAGCCAACCAGCAGTGGTCATGCGACACGGCTGCTGTGTGGTAGGTAGCCCCATTCCGTGCGTTCACTCGAATGAGCAGCTCAGGTTTTGAACAGGGCGTCGAGGTCTTGCAGGGTCCTTCTTTATTTGTGGTGCAGTCGAGACGCCACAGCTCCAAGTGCTCACCATAGTTGAGTAGAATACAGCCACTTGATGCTGCCACTTGTACTGATGAGAACTGCGAGAACATGCACAGATGTTATTCTGTGGCATTAAGAAACACACCTTATGAGTCACTTGTGTGTCAGACAAAATTATAGTATAAAACCTCGATATAACAAAGTTGTACTAGCAGCAAAAAACATAGTTCAATCATGAATTTCATTTATTCAAGGTTTTAAAGTTTCAGCTGTAAAAACAACTGCATGAATTCCCAGAGTATTCCTGGTGGTTAGTATCGATCTTGTCAGTAAGCACTTATAAACAAATCACAAGAAGGTCGGGCCATAATAGAGTGGTTAGAAGAACCAGCGCATGCAATGCCGATCACGCCGAGAGCAATGCAATGGCGCGGCTCACAGATTTTCAAATTCGCGTGTTTAGTGCCTGCAGCCGTCATCAGATGGTGACCACAAATTAAAAACAAATGTGTAAAAAACTATGGATATTTGTCCAGAAAAAAAAGGCACAGTTTTGCCAGAAAGGTGGAGCACTGATAATGATAGTGTGATGTAGATAAAGATTAGGCAAAATTATATTTACAAGATATATACAGAAAAGTCATAGCCAAGATGGCAGAATGACCACAAACCACGAACGAGCTCTTTCAATCGTCCTCTTCGTCGTCTTGCTGGGCACGTTTTTCAGAATGCAGAAATGGCGTGTAACATAACCCCCGGCGATCGGAGCACCGTCTTGGTGCTTAGACAAGGGAAAGACTGTAGGCTGAAACGTACGACTTGAGACAGGACACATGCACGACATCGGTGTGGGGCACTGATGACGAGCGACCATCCGACGAGGTTATCTCACATGTCACCTCGGTGGGCTGGCGTAAAACCTTGTAGGGCCCGGAGTAGCGGGAAAGAAGTTTCGAAGACAGGCTGACATGGCGGCAAGGGGTTCAAAGAAGGAACAAGGAGCTTGGCTCGAAGTCAACGGTTCTGCGGTGGCTATTGTAACAGGCCTTTTGAGCCAACTGCGAGACAGGGAGATGGTCTCGTGCGATGTTACAAGCGATTTGAGCACAAGCAATAGCGTCACGAGTATATTTTGTAAGAGCATGCGGAGCTGATGGAAGTATTCTCTCAAAGGGCAATGTGGGGTGACGGCCAAACACGATAAAAGGGGGAAAAGCCGGCAGTGTCGTGGTGGGATGAGTTGTATGCGAATTTCACATAAGGCAAACTTTTGTCCCAATCACGGTGATCTGCTGAGACGTACATGGATAGCATCGTGATGGGGGTGCAGTTGAGGCGTTCCGTAAGTCCATTAGTCTGCGGGTGGTAAGCGGTGGTTAGCTTGTGACATGAGCGAAGGATATCGTCGGCAACGTATGAAAGAAAAGACTGCCTGCCATCTGTCAGCAGCTGCTGTAGAGTCCCGCGGCGAAGGAATGACGTCGTGAAGCAGGAAGTCAGCAACATCCGTAGCACAACCGGACGGCACTGCCTGTGTGATGGCGTATCGTGTCACATAGTCAGTAGCTACGGTGATTCACTTGTTCCCCAAAAGAGAAGTCGGAAATGGCTCAACAAGATCAAGGCCAATGTGGTAGAACGGACTAGTTGGAATGTCTATAGGCTGAAGTGGGCCGGCAGGCTGCAAGGGCGATCGCTTGCAACATTGGCAGGACTCGCAACCAGAAACATATTGGCGTACAGAACGGTAAAGGCCTGGCCAAAAGAATCGACGTCGCACACGGTCATATGTATGGGATACTCTGAGGTGGCTGGCTGTTGGGGCATTGTGGAGCTGATGGAGAAGAGTAGAACGGAGGGTCGTAGGTACTACGAGCAGAAGCTAGGGACTGTCGGAGTTGGTGTTGTGAGGGTAGAAAATATTGTCCCGATGCACGAACAGGTGGAGCGACGGGTCGGAGGGATTATGGCTCATTCACACCAGCGACTTGAGGAGGTTGCGCGACTATTTGCGACTCGCGATCAAAAAGTGACCGAAGGGGAATGATGTTCACACCGGCAAGCCCGGCTGAGCGCGACCCGCAAATCGCAATCCCGGAGATTATCGCTCTCAGTGAGAACTCTCGGAATCTACGCAGAATTTGCCGCGATGCGGGAGGAGGCCGGATGTAGACACATGCAAGATCACTTCCGGTGCGCCGCTGATTGCTTTATCAGTTTTGCGACCACGGTCGCGCGACTGAAAAATCGCGCAGAGAGCGACTGGCCCAAAATGGTCGCTTTTCGAGAAAAGCGACCGTTTGCAACCAACTTGGTCGCGCAACCACTGTCAGTCGCCGGTGTGAATGAGCCCTTAGAGTGTGGATGATCGATGATGAGCCACAAACTTGCATTACTGAGCTGTTGATTGCGTATATCAGTCAAGTCGGAGATGGCGAGGACGCAGGTGTCGGAATCATGGGCAGTGGAATCAGGAGGGTCCACGGGATGACACGACCGGCAATCGGCGTCCTGGTGCATGACCCCAGACTTGTAAAGGACATCAAAGCTGTATTTTTTAAACTTTAGCACCCAGTGACCAAGGGTCTAATCAGGTCTAACCAGGCGAGTATCTTGTTGACCTCACGCAGAATCACTTGCCGCTCAGCATGGGACACACGATATGAACATCGTCGGATGGGGCTGGCATCTCCAGTATGAATCCGATGAGTTACGATGGATGTCTGGCCCAAACGGGCAGTCATCAAAGTCAAAGATGTCGCGACAGGACATCAACAGGTGCCGCAGATTGGCACCATGTGCTGGGACAAGGTCAGGTGTCATCATTTTGTTAGAACTGACATCGGTAAAATGGACGAGAAGGTGGCCGTAGCGGAAGACAACAAATCCTCTGCAGCAAATGGAGAAATGGCATGCTCATCGACGAGAGAAACGTTGGCCAGAGCCATGCCTACCGGGAGAATTTGCGTCAACCAGCTAAACTTCAAGATGGGCTGTGACATTGCATTATTAGTGATGGTAACGAGGGTGTGAGGAATGGTAAGATATTTAGGGCCAATAGAACATTCGATATTGGAGTCAACAAGCAATCACCATCGGAAATAGAAAGTAGGGAAGTCAAGTTCACGTACATAACAGCTTGAGGTGGCAGTTGAACGTGATCGACAGTGCACAAACTTGGATGACGTGTGGAGCATCAGAATGAAGAGGCAGGTCAAGCTGGAGCACACCACTTCCACAATCAAACAGGGCGGAATGAGCTGGCATAAAGTCCACGCCAAGGAGGAGCACATGGGAGCGCTGCTTGAGCACAGCAACCATAGTAAAACCTTGGTAAACTGTACCCTCTTAAACAGTAGTTTCATTTTAAAAGTACTAAAGTCAAATCCCGGCTCAGCGGCCATTGAACATAATGCGTTTTGTATCCGCATAAACTGTACCAGCTTATTGCGTACATATCAGTTAACACGTGGTGTTTTCACTTTTTGTCACACAATCACGGCGGTGCGTCGTCCCCACCAGGCGGCGCGGCAGAACAAGCCTCAGAGATGAGAACAATGGCCTCCAAGTGCCCTGTGCATTTGTGTGTGAAGCCACATCAATATCAACATCATTTCAGTGCCGTGCCAGAGAGCATTGTGGCGTTATGCACGACAATGCGGGAATGGTGTGTAACAATAGCAAAGCGAGAATTACACAAAAAAAAGTTCCTAGTTTTTTCCAGGTCACATGCGCTCAGGAAACCGTGAACAGATCTCACTCGATGACCACAAACACTTGCTGTCACAATGTGACCGAGCGCTTCACACCGTGTCTCGCAAACCTGAGATTATGCAACCGCTAACACTAGATGCGCAGGAACACAATGCGCATCAAGGTGCCAACCATTTGGGTTCCACCTTTGCACCTGCCGCAGATCACCTCCATGTAGCATGTGCGGGTTTATTGACTAGTTGCCTTCACCCAGAAAGATCCCGTACTCGTGACGCCAGCGGCAGAAAGGATGTTCCACATCCACGGCGAAGGTTTGCGAGTGGTGGTGCTGGCTAACGCTCCCAGGGTTAGTTGTAGCAGTAAAACATAAATACCCAAGGAAGTGGATGGAGAAACGGCGCCACGGTCGCTCAATTGGTTAGAGCATCGCACGTGTAATGTGAAGACGTGGGATCGTTCACCACCTGTGGCAAGTTGCTTTTTCATCCACTTTCATTTCCATTAATTTATCATTTCTTTAATTCAATTAGTAAGTACAAGTAATTTCCCCCATGTTGTCCTTGGCGTCTTTGTTTGTTGGCTTCTCATGCACTAAAGAAACCACATAAGGCATGGTGAGTGTCCCACTAAGGACATGACAAATGCTGGACATACCTGGAATGGACAATGTGTCACAAGTGATGTCTCTGTTGACACAGCCAAGGAAGTGTCACACCCTAAGCCATAGAAGAGAAAAAAATACCAGTCATGAAACTTAATTTAAATGCACAATCTACTTATATATACAGTAATGTTCAAGCTTTACATTAATGATGAAATTAGATGTTGCAATACAAAGTAGTGAGGAGCTGAACTACACTCTCCGCAGCAGAGGATATTTCTCACTGTGCTGGCAACTATGTCACTAAGTTCAAACAGATTATACACATTTAACCCTTTCTTCCAAGCCATGGCTGAGCTGGGTTTGTTTTTGTGTTTCTGGTAAAAACAGCAAAGGACGAGTGCAGCTAATCGACGATACTTTTTATTTCCTTGTAATGCCACCAACAAGTTGATTTTATCTGAGTGTTTTCTGTACTTCCAACTAGATAGCACCACACTTTACATGAGGCAGCGCATGCAGGAGTTGATTATGGTAAGTAGAAAGTGAAAAAGTGTGTTGGCAAGAGGGGGCAAGAGGGGAAGAAGGCACTGCCAGCAGCTGCAGCTAGCTTTGTTCACTCCATCAAATAAAAGCCAACTTAGCAATGAATTCTTAGTATTGCTTCAAAAATGACATGTTCAGCTGTTCAAACAAATAGGACCCTTGGAATTTCCATGCATTCAGCTTGTTGTCAAATCGTGAAAAATAAAGACGAGAACAGCACTTCTGAAGACCCCCATGCATATAGTGGTAAAAACAAAAGGTACAGAAAGACACTCAAGGACATGCCCAGCTCGCTTCCCATTCTGGCGTCTTGATGTGAAGGACCCAAGTGAGCTATTGTTTTATACCGATTGCATGGTATACGGTATAGCGCTGTTAAGTTTAGCTTTTGCAAATAAATTGTGGAGATTTTATACAATCAAAGGCTTAAAATATTGTGTACATTGTTTTTCTTAAATGATTCCACAGCAAAAAAAATGTAATGTTTCTGGCCAGAATTCAGGATACTAGCATGGCGCAAAAACAGTTAAGATAAACACTGTGGCCACTCTTGCAAATAGCTGCTTGTGCCCGAGTGAAGGCACCACAGCATCAGTTTTATCCTTGAATATGTGAGACGTTTTCTCCTGACAGATAGGCTTTAGTTATGTTGCCCACCTTGTAGAGAACCAAGCACTTAGAACAATTAGGATTTCAACCGAAATTTATTAACTGAAATTATTCCAAATATTCAGATAATATTTATCCATGCATCTAATTTCCCGCAAATAAAAACAATTTCCAAACAAGTCTATTTTTGCCAAGGCTAGGTAGGTAATACCACAAAAGTGACTGGCTATATCAAATAATATCACTGGGATACTGACATTCGATTAGTCACATAAGCATGAAACACAAACCAAGGGCAAGGTAACAGTAGCAACAAATGAAGCTCGACAAATCCTTACAAAGCAAAGTTGCTTACCTCCAGACAGGAGTTGTCCTTTGGCCAAAGCAAGTGCTTTAACATCTAGCTTGTGACATGTTTTCTGCATTGACTTGGCCCACTTCTGTGTGTGACCTATCCTAGTAAACTTCACAAGTAGTGGGTCCACACCAGCTACAAAAACATCCTTTTCGCCCTGGAAAATAAACGGAAGTCAGATTATGGCCAGGTTAAGTAACTAACCACAGTGCACACGGTAGCAAGCAAAAATATCTTTGTCCGTATGGCCACATGTAGACTAATGCAGATGTAGGAAAATTTTTCCCACATGCAGATGTAGGAAAAAGTCAATAGACCATCTGCTATGCTGCAGTACTCCTTACCAAAGTTTCAAGATACTGCTTGGTAGTATTACCTGTCCTCTACCGCACGATTGTGCGAAAGAGTTTAGGTTGTTTTTCAACGGTTTCAAAAAAAGATGCATGTTTTAGGTAACATTTACCGAAGCATCACATTTCTTACTTTGCTTGTTGTGGCACACATAAAGAAATTCAAATTTGTACTTGGCGGTTAGCGTATACTGCTGTTCAGCACATAGTTATGCCATGTTCCTGCCAGCCAGGTTTCACTGTATGTGGCAGCCTAGGTCACTTGGAAAAATTTCTGTTGAGCTTTTGGGTGCATGAAAGATTTCTTCATACTTCACTGTAAGCACACACAAAATCAAGTGCACCAAGTCTTAACCAGTTGCAAGCAGATTGTCAAGGTGTTCCTCATAAGCTGCTTCCACAGCCAAACTCATACACATTGTTTCTGATGAGTGCTGATCAGAAGTACCGGATATACGGCGCAGTGTCAACTGGTGGAAGCAGTTTTTTTGAGGCAGGGGAAAAAGAGCAGAAAGTTCTACTCCCTTAAAGCTGTGCCATGTATCTGCTTGCTAACATTTAATTAGTTTAGCCACAGATGTGCAAGGCAACACTACTTTGTTTATTTAAGACAATATTACAAAATTCCCTCAGCGGGGCACACTATTGTGCGAGTACGGCTACATACAGCTAAGCTATATTCATTGCTTTATTCACTAGAAGGTAGCATTGCAACCCTAAAAAGAAACAATGCAGCTTTTGGTAAACACTAAACATAATTAAGTACATAAAAAACTTCATTCCAGAATTGTAGGTTCAGTTATTACTATCATGCATGTACTATACACATCAGTGTAATAGCCACACTGTTCTTTTCCAGCATTTTGTGCAAAATGTAGAGGTGATTAAAAATAAAAACATGAACACTTTTAACTGAGGTTTCTTCACAGAAATTAACCTGCTAATCAGCACAAACTGAAACCACTGTATAGACTTGCACAGGCTAAAATGTTTTTAATTAAGTTAAACGGTTTAGCATATGAAGTCAAAGTCTAGCTCTAAGAGAAAATCGAACCCATCAACTCACACCCAGCAGCAGCAGAATGCCACAGTCACTGAGCAACTCCAGCAAATTTACAGGTTGAGATCAACAAAGCACACCGATGTGCAACTACAGCTATGGCTTTGCACAACTATGCTAGATTCATTGCTTTTTCACTAAAAGACATATCTTCCCCCTCAAAATGTAGCAACAAAGTGGCTTATAGGTGAACTCTCAACATAACTTTTATTAAAATTTCATTGAGTTGTAGGTGCAGTTATTGAATAACTGCACCTACAACCATGAATGAAATTTTTAATAAAGATTATATACAACAGCATCTAGAACCTGCACAGCTGGCTGCAGTTATTAAGTGCACCGAGCTTTGTACCCAGCTACAGATGACTCTACACGGCATTTGTCTGGTTTACTGTTAACATACAAGCACTACCATTAGAAGTGACCCGTGCAAAGCGTGTACGCAGTCAACAACCGATTTTTTGGACACGCCCAATAATTCGGACACCTTTGCGAAACCGCAGAAGTCTCAGGTGCTGCCAGCGTGGCCCCATTTAACCCTTTCAGGGTCAATGACGTAAATATACGGCGCCGTGAACAAGTCCAAAATTGTCGATGCCGCATATTTACGGCACCGTCTGTACATTTAAAAAGCACACCAATTTCCTAACGTTCTTTTTCAGTCATGTGCTGCCACTACGTGGGAATACAGGGAATTTCTTTCGCGTGCGTCCCTCTCTCGGTTTTGGTTGCATGGTTTGTTTTAGAGCTAGTTTGCTCCCGCGTGTCTATATACTACCACTCGCGCATTGGCGCGCAGGCGCCAGTTTCGGCTTCTTGCGCTTGCAAAACTGATGGCTATCATGTTACTAATCGCTGAAAGGGCGACCGCTTGTTTCTCGCTCGTTTAGTGCTCAGAGGGGTACGCATAGGAAGGATGCCCCCGCGCATGCGTTCCCGTTGCTTTTTTTTTTTTTTTAAGACTCGCGAAAACTAATTGCCTCTGGTTAGCGATAAGATAAAGATTAGTGGAAGTTTGTCCCACGTTTTGCTTTTTTGACAGGCACACAACCACAAAGTTTTTTTTAGTGCACGAACCTAAGCAGTTCGGTTACACTATGGATGTACATATTAGTGTGAGAGCAGGAACAGTTGAGTCTTGCAAAATAGTCTCCTGTGCGCATTTTCAATGCGTTGAACTATGTGTATAACAATGCATCAAATCTTTCATTCTAATAAGTTTATTACCTTTTTTTATTGTTGTTATTTATGAATGCAGAGTACATATATACCAACGCAAAATATTCTCTTCTCACTTTACAGTCACCTCAGAAAAATTACGGTAAATTGTTTTCAAAATAAGTCCCCAAGAAGAATTGGAATCTGCAATAGGAAAAAATCGACCTTGGGCGGTCGCATATGGCGAAAAAAATCGACCCTCAAAAGGGTTAACTGTGCACCCCCTCTTTTCAATTTGACTGCGCTTGCGTCCGTTTCCCCACTGGCCCAACTCTCAGTGTTCCTTTCTGTAGCAAGGTAGACAAAGCAGTTCTCGTGCCAGAAAGCTACAAAGATAGAGGATAAAATAACCTGCACTAACAGACCTTTCAAAATGATAATAGCACACTAACAAGATTAGGCACGAATAAAGATTACCTTCTGCTTGGAAGTACAGGTTTGATACATATTCCCCCCCCCCCCCCCAGCGATAATAAAACGAACGGCAGAGGCAAATGCTAAGGAAGACATATGCAGAAGACGCACCCTCGCCCGCGTCTGCACATCAGCCAGCTTTGCAAACCATCGTTTCCTCAAGTCGGGTTACACCCGCACTGACCCATCGGCATGCAGTGTCAACAGTGGCTCTCTTTCCCATGTGCTAACTGATTGGCAAGAATTTCCGTGTAAATTGCAGGCAAGCACTGAGAAACAGTGGGGGGGACCACAAGCCTAGCAGTGTGACCATCGAGGAGCTAAGTAGACTGGATTTGGCCTGGTGTCGGGGATGAACTTGAGACCACTGCTAGAGAGCCAATCTGTAAGAAGGCCTGACTGTGCGGACACTGAAACCCTTCGCCGTCCTATTTTCTTGACATTTTACGTTACTGCAGGTCCGAAACCACATTAAACGAAGTCGCCAGGGCCACTATTTTGATTATCTCGCAGCCTCGAACCAGCACCCTTACACACTAATCCACCGACAGCCGTAGTCACCACCGCAGCAACGTTAGGCCTAGGTGCTTCAATGTTCGCGACTAAACTTAAGGCTGTTCGGTGCAGCGTTTCTTTTTTATTGAAAGTGTGGGAGGTGGCACAAAGATATAGCCACTGTAGCCACAGTTTATTTAGGCCAGCCAGCCATGGTGCAGCAGCATCTCGGGAGCAGCCAGCCGACACCACGGCCGCTCGAGCGCGCTAGCATGTTCTATTCCCACGCTACCTGCATGTGAGCCCCCTTCTTCGCCGGCTTTGGAGGCGATAAGTTGCACTGCTACATGGCCCCCCTCCTAGTGCGAAACGCGATTGAAATAAAATCCAATGGTAAAGTCCAGGTAAAGGAGTTCAGGTAAAGTGTGCAGATGGTGTTGTCGTACCTGCTGTGGTTGTTTTGTGGCAGTGGTATTGGGCTGCTAAGCACAAGGTCACGGGATCAAATCCCGGCCACAGCGACCGCATTTCGATGGGGGCGAAAACAGCCATGCACTTAGATTTAGGTGCACGTTAAAGAACCCCAGATGGTCCAAATTTCCGGAGTCCCCCACTACGGCGTGCCTCACAATCAGATTGTGATTTGGGCACATAAAAAAATAACTTTTTTTTTTGTCGTTATGTCGTATGTCGTTTTTGTCGTTATGTCGTTTGTGTAGTGTTGTGTTCATGCAGTCTGGGAGAGATGTACCAGGCAGCACCGGTAGCGTAGGTTGTGAGCGATGCGCAGCCAGTGATGCCATAGTGCAAAAAGCATGACCTGCTGCAGCTCCTTGTAGATACTCGGGGCTGTAGAAGTCAGAGTTCCAAAAGCAGACCGTCTGGTAGTGCGGGACTTGCGTGGAGATAGCGTAAGTGTCAGTCACTCACAATGTAGACGCAGAAGTGATGCTCCAGCTGAAGAAACCTGATGGCAGAGCTCCTCCTGCAAAACTTCGGTAGGCCATGCAGCCGCCAAAAGTGTGAGCACAGAACATCGGAAGGCTTGCCTGCTGGTGCTTGTGGTGAAATCACGAATGCCAATAGCATCAGGGTTGCGGTGGTCGCTGAAGGCATCGCGACGGTTGTGCTTGTGATGTCGCCATGCATGCGAGTGTGAAATTTGCACCTAGTTGAGACGGTGGGAGAGCCTCTGAATCGGTGATGAGTGAGGTGCCCCCGAACAGAAAGCAGACAGCTTGCGAAAACGTCCAAGGAAGAAGAGCGATGGACCGTAGAGTAGCTGAAAGCTCTGGTGTTTGGCCCAGTGAATTCCTTAGAAAGAGTCATCATGCAGCTGCCTTTGAGCTGGAGAGGAGGCTCACGAACCAAGTAGAGGTTAAATGCTGAGACCAGCACGTGCTGACGATCGGCACAGGTGGAAGCAGGCGATGGGGTACGGCAAGATGCAAAATAATGCGATGGTTCAGATGGCGAGAACTGTTGTGATGGAGCGCCAGCTGGAGACTGAGCGCTCGAGGTGACTTAGTGAGCAAGGACGGCTGCCCGCAAGTCCACGTAAACGTCAGGGCCGGGGGATGACAGCCCAAGCCTGGAACGCAGCTGGAGCCTGGAACATTGTTGAGAAGGAAATGGCTGTCCAGCTGGGTGAACCAGATGTCCGGCATGTCGATGTGGAATTACCGGACACCCTACAACCGCGGAACATCTGCCAGACTGCGTGAAGCCATGTCACTCGCCTTGGGTCAGTTCGTGTGTCAATGCTGGCATGGCTAGGCTCAGTCGTCCGAGTCACCAATTTGTGGGAGGCAGCAGGAAGAGGTAGCCACCATAGCCATGGTTTATTTAGGCCAGGTGCCGTGGGATCTCGGGAGCGACCAACACCGTGGCTGCTCAGGTCAAGCACGCTAACATGTTTTATTTTCGCGCTACCTGCACGCAAGCCACCATCTTCATTGGCTTTGGAGGTGATAGTCGCACAGCTACAAAAGAATTCACTATCATCAATGGCGCCGACTGCACCTTCGTCATGCTCGCTGATGGCTTCTTAGTGTGGAAAACACAGCAAGGGTCAAGTGTTGCATAATACCAGTTCCCAAAAGTCAGCTTTGCCCCTCTACATCGGTGTTACACAGTGAAGCATACGTGATGTACAGTCAACGTCCGATTTTTAAACTCCCTATAGGGGCCGCGAGAACGTCCGAAAAAAGGAATGCATGTCTTTTACTGCCCCCAAGGGCTCATATCGCCACAGGCACATCCAAAATAGCTCTAAAGGCCTGCTAGTGCACTTATTAGGCATATCGGTGCTCGTACTCTGATAGGAGATGCCGGGTGTCCGTAAGTATAATTAAAGAATAACATACTGTGTCCCGTGGCAATTGCCCCTTCAAATCATGGTATGCTTCACTGCAATACTTTGTGTAAGCTTCACTGCTACAGGGCCTGTTTCACGTGCAAGCAACTCTGCGGTGAGCGGCACCGCGGTGGGCTGATGCGGCTTCGTTTCACATGCACCCTCTTCATGCAATGCCCGCCGCTAGCGACGAGTGCCGCTTGCAGAGAGCACCAGTAAGCAATGGGTTTCCGCGGTCACCAGAGAAGGTGCTCAAGCTTCAATTATCCCTGTTTTAACAAGTGCAAGATCCAGCTAGATTTTTCGGTTCTCCAAGAGCAACATCAGTTCTTGACTTGTTCGTGTCAAAATACACTGTCATTATTACCCATGTTAACTTTGGTTTCAGCTGCTGTTCAACAGCCTTCCCCAGCTACAGGCATCCAGAACAATAGCCGGAAAGAATATGTAGTATCAAAATGTTGCATGAAACGAGTACAAAACAGGTCTGTCAGTGGCTCTCGTTCTCAAATGCCGCCAGGCATTCCGGTTGCCGTCCGGGTCACTAACATGTAAACAGCCTTGTGACTAGGTTAAAACACGTTGGCGGGCTAGTTGGTTAGAATCCATGGTAGAGTGTATAAGCGCGACTGAATGAGGACGTAGAAAGAAACAGATACACAGACACAGCGCTTCACTTTCAACTATAGATTTTATTTTCGCACGCATCGATAAATATATACCGTGCGAGCGGAAACAAACGTAACAGCAAAAAAGAACATTCAGGGGTGCATTTCGATGAACCGTACACATGTGCAAGGCATGGGGAAAACATGTGTTGCAGTGGTCACAAAGATAAACCGAGGAATCGTATCTCCTTTTTCGATGGTGACACCAAAGGCTTGCCTGCGCACTTTTGCTCTAATTTTGCAATCTCATAGGTCTCCACAATCTCCCTCGTCATCCTGCTACGAGCCTTATACAGAATGGAAGTGCTTTCAAACATGGGCTTGCAGGAACAATCTCGGCAGTGAATACCCAAATGACCTGAGATTACCCTTGTGACGTTATATCGATGCTCTTTTAATCTCTCGATGCATCTGCCGGTTTGACCAATATACGTTCTTCCGCATGAAAGTGGGATGGCACAGACAACATTATGAGTACAGGTTACAAAATGTTCGCGATGTTGGGTAGAACATGCATGCCTTTTGTTATTCTCTGTGTTAATACATAGCTTCTGTAGACGCTCAGGGGCACAGAAAACCACGTCCACCCCTGATTTCGCCGCTATTCTTCTGAGATTATGTGAAATGCAATGAATGTATGGTACCACAGCAACTTTCTTTGCTCTAGCATTAGCATCCTTGTAACCAAGCGAACGAGCACAGCGAAGGATGAAAGAGCGGACAGGGAGACCAGATGAGAGGCGCTGATAGCGAAGAGAGCGCAAGGACAAAAGCAGAGGAGGAAGGTATGGCAAAAGCATGAGAAGAAAAGTGTAGAGCCTCGCAAGACGGGCTTTGCGGCGATGATGGCTACAAGATGGCACCAGAGTAGCATGCGTCGTCTGTTCACCAATGATGTCACCGATACCATATATGGAAATAAAGTGCTGCATGAGCAAAGGTCTGTCTGCGAAACCTGCTGTGAATTGCACCTATGTGTCACCCACACGAACTCCCAACTAGTGAGGCAGTCGTGCCACTCTTCGCTCCGTTTGCAACATGCCGCATGAGACAGATAGTTCGAGCCAGCCAATATAGTATCAAGAAATGATAACGTGTATACAACTGATCTTAAATTTCGCATTAGAGAGCATCATACTCGTCGGTTAACCTTTAAAACAATTTTGACGAGGTGCATCCCTTACACGGGATCGAACCTTTTAGTGAAAATGGGGCTGGCACAGCCGGCGACTACAGCATGCCCCGGATCCCCTAATGAACCATTGCATCAGAGATCAACGCGCAGCTCTCACAATCTAGTAAAGGGGCACGCAGACATGCACAGTGCGTGAAAATTCCCCAACGCACGAGCGTGGCACCAAATGCAATTGCTTCTCCGATGGAAATTTTTTTTCCTCCAAATTTTGGGCTGCCACGTTGGGGGTGCAGCCCTTACACGGGTGTGGCCATTATGAGAGTCTATACAGTACGTGTGCACCTGCTATCTCCTTTCACAGTAGAACCATCGATATGCCTAATAAGTGTACTGGCAGGCCTACAGAGCTGTTTTGGATGTGCCTACGGTGATTTGAGCCCTTGGGAGCAATAAAATGCATGCATTCATTTTTTTAGACTGACCGATTTTTCGAACGTTTTCGCAGCACTCCACTAAAGACAAACACCACACTCCACTAAAGACAAACACCTGCACTGCCACTGCAACACGTACAAGAGAAGGGCATTGCATGTGCCAAGACCTCAAGTGGTGTGCACACAAATTCAGACGTTGGCACGACACAATCACTACACAGTAATAAACTTGACCTGAGTGTGAAATTGAAACCACATTTGAAGTGGCCAGAAATATGAGCCTACAGATTTTGCGTAGTGCAAAACCTCCATTCACGCTACCATTTCCCTTATGCTCATGCAAGGAAAGCTTTAAAGTTTCTCTTCTGAAACCGGGCACACAAACACCAAAGTACTCAGTAGTTTACAGGTGCATACTAGCCCCTAGATTATTGCCTCCTGGTGGCAAATTAATTGATTTGTTCAACAAGATTCTTGGTCATTACATTACAAACCTTCTTTATGCATGTTTTTGGTTCTGCAAATATCAACACACAGTCCTCCTAAACAACTGAACCGAGATCAGTGAAAGCCTCTGTAGACAGAGTAAAATTCATTTAGATCAGTACATAATATGGCTGTCACACAGCGCGCTTTCTATCACAATCAAGCCCGATCCGGATCGAATTTCTCTGTTGCGTTTGGTTCCTTTGCGTAAGCCAATTGCGACCAAGAACTTCGATCCAGATAGGGCATGACTGCGACTGGAAGTGGTCGTGTGACATCGGTATAAGACATTAACTTACCTCACTCAAACAAAGTGCCAGAACATCAGCATTGTGTGCTCTAAAGCTCTGCAAGAGTGGAAATAAAGAAGAATTAACAGTTGCACACTGCTAACTCAAGTTCATAACATGCAAACAAATATTAATGAAAAAAAAAAACATGCATTTGTACTCACTGCTAGTATGTAAGTCAAGACGAAGGCAGAAATATAGTGAAATTACTAGAAAAGCAAGAAGGTCTGTATATCTACATTTGATTTTCTATAGCTGGTTTAGTAAAGATTTTTAAACAGCCTAACAAGCCCATTACTGCATTGATTACTGCATCACTATTTGGCATAGCTTGGTACCACAAATGATGTTCACCTGTACCTTACAATGCCACCACCTCACCCTCACTTTCTTTGACTGTAAAACCACATAAATACTGCACCAATAAAAAAATTATAGCACAGGCTGAAGCACATTGCCTTAACTGAAGATGTTTGCTAACTCGGAATCTTCTTTTGCAGTGACCCTCACACCTTGCAGCTTTTTGGAAATTACAGATGTGAAATTTGGTTATCTGCACCCCCAAATATGTGCCCAAAACTGTCATTCACAAGATATTCAATGTGACAATTATGACAAACATTTCTCCTGTTTTCTATAATGAATTCCCATTTGATTGAATGAAAGAAAGCTTAAAGAGACCCTGAAACAATTTTGATGATTTTGTACAAATGTACTGAGTCGTTAGACTAGGTCCTTCTGGTCATTAATTGACACACCTATGTACTCTGCGCAAAGCATGTAGTTTATTAGAAGGCTTTAAATATGTATATTGCTACCGATTGCAGCACACCACTCGACTGAGTTTTCAGCCGGCCCCGACCAGGTGACATGAGATGACCATATGACACCTGTAGGGCAAGCTATCCGATTGGCTGCCCAGGACATGTCATCGATAATTTTTCCTTTATAGCGAACAAAACTTGTTTGTCATAGTTGGAATGTTAGTTCATTTGTTTCTATAAAAAAGAAAGTAACAGAAAGAGAATGCACAAGGACAATTCATCACTACACTCAAGACTTCTGGCACACAGCAACTGTCGTCTGCTTGTGTTACAACATGCTCCATGTTGACGAGAGCTCCGCAGTCAGTGTTGATCTCGATCTTTCTTTATGTGAGCACCATGGTTCACCCTTGTTACGCTGTGGGCTGCTAACGTAGCAGCTGGCAATATGTCAAGCTGTGACATTGTATCCCTCTGCAAGGCAGCCAACGACCGAAGTGGCTGCAGCGCATCGAACTGTCATTATCCGATCGGCGTCAGGATATGCGCAGCATTTGCAGCTGTGACTTTACGCCGGAGGATTACTACCACAATAGTGTTTCGCGTGTCTAGTATTCAGGTAAACGCAAGTGGACTGGGCCTGGCCATTTCACCATGCTGTTACGCGGGACGAGCAAAGGCACAAACGTGAACGGTCTGCATGGTGCAGCCGCCTGGTGGCACAGAGTTCAACCAAACACAGAGCTAATATAGCAGTAACTACATGTAAGTGTACCCTGCTTTGCTGCTGGTGTAAATTTCGGGCAGGAGCATAATTGTGAACACACTGTGTTTTTTTATGTTTAAAAAGTTTTGCACTTGGTTACAGAAATATTAGCTCTGTGCTTAGCTCTGTATTAGCTCAGAGCCAGTGAAGGTGGAGTTTAGCCCTGAGCAAATGGCAAACAAGTTGAGGAGAAAATGTATGGCTATGGAGGAGGGTAACTTGTAATCGTCCACAGCTCTCTTAAGGGAGTATAGTAGGGCAAATCAACCAAAAAACTGATTTTTTGATTTCATCAATAAAAAATAATACACACTGCGGGGAGCAAAACAGTGCAGCGGCGAGCGCGTAGGAGCGCTCTAAGCCATTTAAAAATGGCGCCAAAAAGCGCGCCGCCTGGTATTTAAACGTGACAGACGCGAGGGTTTGTTTACATGTTGTATTCCGTTATTTTTTCAGTGTTTACGTAATTATGTTTACTTCATGTTTACGTTTACGTAAACATGAAGAAAGGCTTTGGGGAAGACGCCAAAAAAGCCAGAAAGTTTCTGTACTCTGCTGGTGCATGTTGAACGGTTGTAGTGAAGGTGCAAACATAAAAATGCGTTTTTCTCAAAATCACTTTTTTTCAAAATTCTCGGAACTTGATGTACCTTTTCTGGAAAACTATACAGCCCATTACGCTGAAATTTTCCCAGAATATACTCACATCCCTTGCAAGTAATCTGAACCTGAATGTGTGAAAAAATCACTCGGGTATAACTAAAAAAAAAAAGAAAAGATTATTAGAAAGACCCTCCACGGTACGAGACGTGTGACGGCAATATTTTTTCTTGTGACGTAAATGTAGCAAAGCATTTTTTAAAGGTTCCAGTTAAACCCACTATTATACAGAATTATTGTGCGAAATCTCACGGTCATGCTGTTTTTTGTTTCTGAGGAAAGGTACATTTTATTTTACATCATAGCTTAAAGTTTGGTTCTCAAATACACAAAAAATAAAAAAGGCCTGCAGTAAAAAATTACACCAATTAAGGCCAACACTATTGATATTGAGCGTGCAGAATTTCACGCTAATATATAGAACAGTTGTTGAGATATAAAGCTGAAACCAAGATAGTTCATGCACCCTACCATACCCCCTTAATATGTGACACTTACACAAATTGTGGTGCTAATTATTTAGTGTAGCTATACTCTATGCGTCTACAAAATTTGTCCAAACCGTTTCAGGGACCTTTTAATGCCTTGAATTTCTTTGAAAGAACCTGCACCTACTGAGCTAAAAAACTCTTGTCACATCACAGTTGGAGCAGGCACATATTTGATATCATATATCTATCTTTAAACCTATCACCTGAAAGCACCTCACTACTTGACAAGTAATATGAACGGGTTTTCAAGACATCAGTGCTCCAGCAAGCACTGGATACTCATTGCCACGAATAGTAACTCCTATTGCCAAGGCACACCCTAAAAACACACAATAAACTCAAGGGTGCTACAGATGCACATCTAAAATATGTGCTTCCCAGGCCCTACAACACTCGGTAAACAAATTTGCCTGGTCACTACACAATAAACACCTCGGACAAAAATTCTAGTGTGCTCGTGGCAGGAAGCCAATAGTTTTGATCGAAACACTGCTTGCTCCTTTTTTCAACTTCATGAAGCACTTATATACATGACCGGATTTCTTTAAATGATGTGACTAAGCAGTGCCTCTGGGAGAAGCAAGAAACTGTGGCAAAAATGGCACCATATGGTGGCAGCGAATACCGCTGCACCGACACTGTGAGCCTCCAAGGACAGGTCACACAACCTAAACTTTGCCATGCCCATGCCAAAACTTAGCACAATATTGGACAGAGCATGGCAGGCATTTCACATGAGTACGGCAGCAAAGCTTCAAGTGCAGTGGGATTTACGAAAAGCAGGCCATAGTCACAAGGGTATGACAGATGCAGCATCTGATGGCCAATGACTCCACCCAATCAAGCTAAACTTTACAATTGTTTCATTAGAAAACTTGCCAGAAGCTTATTTTACATTGGGCATCCTGTCTCACCACATCTATGCAAATGCAAGATCGGGTGCTGATCACCTGCTTTTTTTAGTTAATTTGTCGCATGTCAAGTATCACCAGAAATGACACAATGTGAAAACATGTTACAATAGACTTTCATTAATTCGACTCCGGTTAATTCAATTTTTCGTTTAATTCGATCCCGGCTGAAGGTCTTTGCCAGCTACTATGTTGCTGAGCAAAATTATTATATCCACTGGTCATATTTATTATATATATACGTTTCAAGTTGGAAGAAGTTACATTTCCAATGCTTTAAAAGAAAGCAATATGTGTCAATAATATAAAATACCATTTCACTTGATTGCCAACTTAAACCATGCCACTTACAGATATTAATGTTGCAGTTTGTCCATCCCAGAATGAAGTCCTTCCACATGAGTCTCCCGTGATGATTGTGAAGTCACTAAATATAGAAAAGTAAAGCTATAGGCCAATGCATTTTAGAAAATACAAAATCCCACTTACACATATTTACATTATTTAATATCACTACAGCTTTAGCTCAATATATTTAGGTTATGACCCACATGCAACCTAAGTTCTTGAATATTACTAGAGCATGCTTAAATAAGTGTAGCTGAAATTTTGTCCAAAGCACTCGTCTATGGCCTGCTAAGCACCCCAATAACCACTAAGCATGCTGAAACACTCCTGAAAATCCGCATGAGTCTACATGAGGAGTAAAGACATTACATAATTCAACATAGCAGAGCTCTAGGACCTCCTCTTTAAAGGCGAAAATATGGCCACTTTACATACTAAGTGTGATGTCGACATGCCTTTCACTCTCTCTTGCATCTTGAATGCTCTTCATATTTTGGAAAAAATTATGCTACTGTGAAGCAAAATCATGCCTAGGAGGAAACCATTTTAATGCCAGATTCACAGTAGCTCGCTTAATGTAGAAAGCTAGCTCCTGTTCCAAACTTGCTATTCTGCCTCTCAGAACACCCGTGAGGTTGCGACACAGCAAAATGAAAAATGTCAACTTTTTTCAGCTCACCATAGTTGTACTTGCCAGTCACAAAGTTCATACTGTTTTGCTTTTTCACTATCTAAAATATTTTTGACCCAAAAGGAGACTCAAAGCAGTACTGACCTTGTAACCGCCAGGCACAACACCAGTACTTCCTGGTTTTTCTCAATCCTTCCAACCGAAATTCGATCCACTGCTCGGCCCGTGTTGACATCCCAGATGACAATAGCACCCGGTGACCCAGAAACTATGATGTTCCCATCTTTGCTCCAAGCTAAACACATTATACGGCCTGAAATGTTGAATAGTAAATCACAAATTTTTAAAAAATCACAAGTTTTAGGACCTGCTAAATGCTAAAAGCAGCAATTATACTTACAGTTCAGCATCTTCTGCTAAACTAAGCAATGTTGATAAAAGTAGATTGAATTTATTTCCAAAAATATGGTTTTAAGCAAGAAAGGTTGGTACAGCTTGATACAGAAAAAAGAAGAGGAGGTGGAGAATTATACTTTGGGAATTTCATAGTCACATTATTATGCCAAATTTAAGAAGGGCAAATTTCACATCAAATTCGTCTTCATTCATATAGGTAAAGGATAAAAAACATTTGCACTCATTACTATTATGAATTGGTAGCAGTCAAGATAAATTTGGTAAATTATTCGTTTCTTACAATCATGGCACAGTGTGACTAGCCTGAACATTTTATAACACTAAACAAACATCTAATGTAAGAGTGAGGCATACTTGGTGATGCTTGTTTTAACCTTCACGGAGTCAAATGGCCAGTTCGTATAGTTTCATACGAGGTGCTTAACTCAAACCAAGCTTCTTCAGAATGCGGTACAGAGGTACATCGCAGATACATGACCAATGGCAGTGTTCGTAGTCATATCAAGATACTTTTTTTTTCCCTTGAACTGAGCCAGTAAATTAGGGTGACATAGACACCATTTTAAATATTTTGAGGCCAAAGTTATACTTCACAAAGTTGTACAGTATGTCCTGTAAAAGCTCGCATAGTTGTTTCCATTAGGTTATCTTTTGTGCCATTTTTTCTTCTTTATGGGATAAAGCTCCCAAGAAAACCTGCCATATAGGAATAAAATGATACAATCAACACAGGTAAATCTGATATCCATTATCAGCATATATAGTATGTATGTATTCACAATATTATGGCAGACAAACTAGGCTAGACTCCCAGTGGATGCAGGAGTCATATTTCGTGTGGCAAAATGGCCCTTTCAATATAAAGAAAGTGCTGCACATGTTTCCCAAATAAGTGGTGTTTTCCTATACTATTCAGCATATTTAAAAGTTACATTTGAAGTGAATTACCAAAATGTTAATTTGCTGGTTACGCGCTTACATGTCTCACACAAGTGATGTCCACTCTGTTCGAGTAATCCAGCTCAAAGACTAGAATTAAGCTATCTGTCACAGGTAATTTAATTTCCACGTGCATGCAAGCACGCATGCACACAACGCACGCATACACACAACACCAAGTATACCCCCCTGCCCTCTTTGAGACAGCCTGCAGTTTTCAATTGAGAGTGCTAATTTGGTGCAATTTAGAACTCACTGTTTAATAAGTAGGATAATTCAAAGTGATTTTGAGCATTGCAAATTTTAAGTGCCAAAACCTTAATATAATTATGAGGCATGCCTTAGTGGGGGGACCCAGGATTAATTTTGACCACCTGGGGTTCTTTAACGAGCACCCAATACACAGTATATGGGCATTTTTGTGGTCGAACTTACAGAAGTCAAGCCTGTTACTATAAATATTGCCACACACATTTAACAAAGTAAATTATTTATATTTTATACTTACTTTCTTGCTTGTTTAACATTTTGTGGAAGTTAAGGCCATCTTCTGTCACCTCATAAATACACACACGGCCGTCTTCTGTACCAGCCTACAATAACAATAAAAAAAAAATTAAGGTATTATTAAAATTACTAAAGGCTTGGGCAAAACCACACGAATTTTGTGAACCTATATATAAGCACAGGGGTTATCAAACAAGTCATGCTTTGAACCACTTTAATGGCACACGGATACCTATAGGCTTAAATCTTATGCAGTAAGGGGTAATGCTTTTGACATTGCCTTAGTTATAATAGGATGCACATAACAATTTAGCAGGAGTAAACAAAGATACAGTAAAAGAACCAAGATGATCATGTGTGAACACAGAGCCAATGACTTTCAAGCAAATTACACTACAACGCTGAGCTATAAGGTAGGTAGATCAGAATGCTTTGCAAGCATGGCAAATGCCACTACGTATGTCATTGAACGAGAAAAATGGGGTTAATCGAGGGGCCCGATATTTATTAGTCATATCATAAGAAGCCAATAAACACTGACTCGAAGGAAAACATAAGGGAAATTATTTGTGCTTAATAATTGAAATAAAGAAACGATAAATTAACGGAAATGAAAGCGGATGAAAATCAACTTGCCACATGTGGTGAACAATCCCACAACCTTCACATTTCGCGTGCGATGCTCTACCAATTGAGCTACCAGGGCGTCGTTTCCCCATCCCCTTTCTTGGGTATTTACATTTCCTAGTAGAACCCTGGGAGTGTTAGCCAGCGTCACCACTCACAAACCTTGACGGCGGATGTGGAACATCCTTTCTGCCACAGGCGTCCCGAGAACATGATCTTGCGAAGGTTGTGGGATTGTTCCCTACCTGTGGCAAGTTGTTTTTCATCCATTTTCATTTCCGATAATTTATCGTTTCTTTATTTTCCTTATTAAGCACAAGTAATTTCTGCTATGTTGCCCTTGGTGTCAGTGTTCATTGGCTACATATGTGGTTGTGGTACAATACCGAAATACAGTACAAAAATGAACCCTGCACTATAAAAGTTGGCCCCTTATGGGTACCATTCCCTGTCAACATTCATAAGCACAGCTGAGATCGAAAATAACTAGCAATGAACTCACGGCAAGTCTTGTTTTCTGACGATCCTCAGCTAAGCACCAGGCTGCCCCTGATGTTACTGCAACGGAGTACTGTGAAAAAAGGTTCGACTAGTATTAATTAAATACAACATGTGATCGTGCATATGAGCCAAAGGTTTCGGTAACAGTACAAAATTTAGATTGAGGGGGAGGAGGGGATCAGAAATAACTTTTTTGTTTCTTGGCAGAACTGGCTGAAATTTGGCCCACACACTACAAATTGTGATAAAGAGACAAATCTAAAATTTCATCAAGATATCTTTATTAGTTTTTGTTTTATAAGAATTTACAAGTTCCTTGCATGTAGAACCTTCAACGGTTCTGGTTCGCGCGGCCATATGCCGCAGCAGGGGAGCCTCCGTCGAAGCATCTACCATGGACTGCGTTATCGGTGTCGATGGCACAAGGCAATTGTCAGCTTCACTGCTGGAGTCACACAATGAAAGATAGCATGGCACGTAATCCGCATATTTAGTCGTGTGCTCCACTTCTCCAGCCAATCGTCATCTCTTTCTCACCATAGGAGGCTTGCACTTCCGTTTTTCGAAGGCGTGCTTCTTCCAAAATTTCTTCTCGAACAAGTGGCAATCTATCACTAACCTGGGTTCTCCCAGAAATTCAAGTTCTGCGTGTCAAATGAAGACGCCGGCATGGTTTCCAAAGCAAGCAGATAACTGCAGCTGCCAGCTTTCCCTCTGCTGCAGCAGCAAACAGTGGGGAGGTGCCTTTCAACACAGCAGCCAATCGGAGGGCCATTTTCATCGGAGGGCAAGTGTGACCACCTCCAGCAGATCTGTGCTTTTGTGTTTGTGCATCTGTTACAAGATGGCGACGACAAATGAATTCAGAAGTGGAACGGCGAAACTTTGAGCTTTCAAATAACACCAAGATACTCGCTCGATGGAGGAAAAGATGAGATATGGCTCCGCGAACTGCAGTGATCATGTGCAATTTAAAGCTGTTGTCGCACCCTGTCCACTGACAAATTAATTTTTTTCAGGCACTCTTAGTGCGCTTTCAGCTAAACCATTCTGATACAACGTAGATTAGGCATTGCAAATGCCGAAACATGTGGGATCCCAAAATTTTTTTTGCACTCTGATCCCTGCATCCCCCTTAAGTACATCAGAAAAGCACAAGTTAGAAATAAAACTAAACTAAATGGGAAAACTGGACAACCATATTCTATTTCTATTACCTTAAGTTGTACAAATCTATATTATAAAGTATAAGGTAATGTTTCTCATTACTTTAGTTGCTGAACTAGTCTTCACCAAAAATCTCAAGTTCTTTCAGTGAACACTACTTCAGGAGTAATGTTTAGATCATTTCACCAAAGTGGAGAAAATCTCTTGTGAAAGATAAAACATATTTTACCATGCAAAATTGATGCTAGAGCCACAGCGCCTGGAAAAATGTCATTTTTTCTAATAGCTTGGCTATATGAAAGGATAAGATATCAAAGCAAGAGCACTTATGTATTTTTGCTTTAGTCTACAGATTATTTGTAGGTAAAGCCCACACATAATTTTCATGTGCCATAGTGAGTTTTTCAAACTTGAACCAAACACAGAAAGTAAAGGGGAGCATCATCGATGAGTGAGACCAATAGCACTGTGTGGCAGCTGTCATGAGCAAATCATAAAATTTTCATAACAACCTTGGTTTGTAAATTGGTTCAGGTCAATTGTGTGTTGTCTACATTTACAAGAAATTAAGCAACACAGCAAATTGCATAACCAAACTCAGGTAATATAATGTAGGCTGGCAATGAAAGATAAAGCTTAACTTTTTGTTTTAATGGACATGTTTTTTTTTACATAAAATAATACAGGCTATCGCAATCCAGGAGCAAAATCTTCTAGCACAATGCTTTTTCCCAAAAAATTTTTTCAGGCCTTGTTCCAAAAAGAAAAATCATCATCATCAGTCTTTTTTATGTCCAACGCAGGACGAAGGCCTCTCACAGCGATCTCCAATTAACCACCTTGCGCTGTTTCCAACTTGCACCTGCAAATTTCCTAACTTCATCACACCACTTCTTTGTCGTTTTCACCTGCACTTCGCTTCCCTTGGCAACCATTCTGTATCTCTAATGGTCCACCGGTTAAATGCCCTACACATTACTGGCCTGCTGAGCTCCATTTTTTCTAATGTCAACTAGAATATCAGCTACATACTCTACTTTTCTCTCTGATCCACAACGCTCTCTCCCTGTCTCTTAACGTTAGACTTAGCATTTTTTTGTTCCACTCCTCTTTACGCGGTCCTCAACTTGTTCTCTAGCTTCTTTGTTAACCTCCAAGTTTGTGCTCCATGTTAGCACCGGTAGAATGCAATGGTTGTGCACTTTTCTTCTCAACGACAGTGGTAAGCTCCAAGTCCAGATTTGGTAAAGTCTGTCATATGCCCTCCAACCCATTTTTATTCTTCTGTAACTTTCCTTCTCATGATCAGGATCCCCTGTAAGTAATTTACCTAGATAAAAGTACTCCTGCACAGATTCTAGAGGCTGACTGGTGATCATAAGTTCTTGTTCTCTTGCCAGGCTACTGAACAATAATAATAATATTTGGGGTTTTACGTGCCAAAACCACTTTCTGATCATGAGGCACGCCGTAGTGGAGGACTCTGGAAATTTTGACCACCTGGGGTTCTTTAACGTGCACCTAAATCTAAGCACACGGGTGTTTTCGCATTTCGCCCCCATCGAAATGCAGCCGCCGTGGCCGGGATTCGATCCCGCGACCTCGTGCTCAGCAGCCCAACACCATAGCCACTGAGCAACCATGGCGGGTGCCAGGCTACTGAACATTATCTTTGTCTTCTGTATATTAATCTTTTACCCCACTCTTGCACCTTCTTGGTTAAGGTCCTCAACAGAAATAGACAGCTACTTAAATATTACTGAATAAAATTTGTCAACACATTTCCTACACACAAGTGGGAAACAAGTAATTTACTGTTCCCTAACACTGTTCACTATTTCAACCATCCTTCAGAAACATTACAGTATAAGTAGTGATCACTGCATGCCTCATGCGCAAAGCTGCACATACTTTACTCTTGCCATGCACCTGTACTAAAATCCACATCACCATAGCAACCCGTGCTTCATGCTTGATTGCCATAAGCACATCGAACACTGGCCCACCTACTTAATCACTTTGTAGTGGCCAGATAGCTGCTTGTTTGGTTCCCAGTAGTGGTGTTACACAAAAGTTAAGCTGTGTAAAAATCTACTGCATCTTGAACATAGAGAGAATAGACAAGATAAATCTGATGCCTTGTACCGACAGCATGATGATGCCAGCATATACTCATTAGCATGTGTGACTGCAACCTTAAAGGGCCCCTCACCAAACCCCATTGTAAATTTTGGTCATACACCGAAAACTGTAAGCTGCCGTCTAGGAAGTGTATATTGGAGGAACTATTAAGAAATTGACCTTCTTGTTACCATTCTGCCAAGAGGAGAGTGTCAGTATAAACCGAGACTCTCTCTCCTTTTGCCTCGCTTCATATCCGCAAGCGCAATTCCTTCCCTGCCTTCTCCCATGCCGAAGCCAAGGGAGAGCATCGAGGTCACATGACGAACCCCACCTCCCCCTTTTTTTTTCTTATTTTCTTTTTTTACTGCATGGTGCCTTTTACATTGGACGATTAATTGAAGACATGTGCCACGGTCAATGATGCTGCAAGCAGTGTGTCTTGCATAGAGGCATCACTGCGTGTGACCACAACTCTCTCATTTGAAGCGCGGCTCCCTGAAGAGGAAGGACGTACGGCCTTCTATGAAAAATTTTGACCATTTTCACCCCACACAGCTGTTTCATACTTCGCAGACACGATCACCATCACGTGATCTATGAGTCATGCTTGTTTGTTGGCAGTGCCTAAAACTGGTGATGGGCTCTTTAAAATCATGCTTCCTCAGATACAATCCCTGCCTATTGGTTTACTGAGGTAAATGTGACACCATACAGAACAGACCACAAACAGAGAAACAGCTGAGCCCATGCTCATAAAATCCCAAAAATATTGCCACATGCTCAAAAATATGCAAAATAGTGGCTGTATCAAAAAACAGCGGTGCAGTAGGAATTTAATAGCAATGTGTCCCTCACATCTCCAAATTTTTATTCAGTATATCTTTCGATGCAGCTTGCTGCATAATATTCATTGAGTGTTCCCAAAGGTCGTCTACATTATGGGCAAGAGCTGCATCCTTACATGGATATTCAAGAGTCAATAAAGTTTACTATTATTGTCACAAAAGTAATACATGTAAATATATACAGGCAGATCCACACAACTAATGCAGGAGTTGTGGCAGGACCTGTATTATAGTATCAGTAATAAATATGCACTGAGCAAATTCACAGAAGCAAAGAAGTTATTAAAGAAGAAACATTTGCATGCACAGTGAGTGAACATGAGTACATGGCATTCAAACATTTGACAAGTCTTTCTATAATCAATGCAACTCCTGATTTACTTATCTTTGTGCATTCAAAGAAATACCCTAAATTGCCAACTGTTAGCATTATCCCACTGGTCTCATTTGTCTACCAACAAACAGGTCCCTTTGTTCATTTCATTTAAAATACATGAAACACCTTGAATAAAGATTTGCTCAAAATTTAAGCAGGCATACTAGGAAAAAAGTAAAACAGTCATCCAACTATCAAAGTGTCACAGTGATACCATTTCCTAAACAGTTATATGAAAAATACAGACCATGTTATTACAACAGATATTAGTAAGTCAGAAAGAAAGGAGGATCTCCCACCTTTTGCTCAAAAGAGACAAGATCATATTCTACAATACGACCATGCAGGCCTGTAGTGAATAACCGCCCATTGTGCCAAGCAGCTGCTTCCACAGAATTGTTTGGGTTGCCAAGTATAACCTGAAAAAGCAATAAAAGAGGAGCATAAAATGTTTTTCTTTAGTGTTATTATTATTAAACAGAGAAAAATTAATGTAATAGTTCAGCAGAAATAACCATGCAAGAACCTTACCCCTTCTACACATGGAGTGAACTTGAAGTTCCAAATCTCTATAGAAAAGTCAGACCTGGAAACATGAAACCATTTCAAGCATTTGAAAACAATGTCATACAAAGAGTAATATATACATCGTAAATGGTCATGTGCTTGGAAACAGGCACACTGCTGGGTAGTGCTCTTTAAAAAAAAAATTCACCGATGATTACGATATTTACTAATGCGAAATTTGAGCGCAGCTCTATGTGTGTTTTCATTTTGCAATATATAGGCTGGCACGGACAATCTTCTCAATCATGCGGCATGTTGCAAACGAAGTGAAGTCGATGGGGAGATCGCGAGAGGCAGCAAGAGGCAGGCTTACGCGTGGGCGCAATTCACAGCAGCCGCCGCAGACAGGCCTCCACTCATGCAGCGGTTTAGTGAACAGACGGCGCATAGAGTGCCTCAATGCACATGCACCGGCGAACAGAGCAGAGGCGAACGAGCGCATTAAGGCACCCTAACAACACACACTACTCTGACGCCACCTTGTAGCCACTGTCACTATAGTTCTCTTGCGCGGCACTGTGCTTTTCTTCTCATGCTTTTGTCACACCCTCCTCGCTCTCGCCAAGTTTCATCGCCTGCTGCGCTCCGCATTCACTCTCATCTTTCACTGTGCTCGTTCACTCGGTTACGAGGTAAGACGCCGGCGCTCGCAGCAGGAACAGGTGCCTAAGAGCTGCGCTCTAAAACATCTGCCTGACTGGCTTGTCATTGTGGCTTACTTAATCCTTTCTGCCAATTCAACACAGAACTGACGTAAAACAATGAATAATTAAGTGATTGTGTACTGCACACTAAGCCATGCCTTAGCTGCGAGAGCAATTACAACACTTAAGACTCTGGAATTGTCTTTGATCATTTGGAGTCATTTAATGAGACGAAACCTCAGTATAAGGTACTTTTGCATTCAAACCCCATAGGAATGTTGCTATCACAGCCAAGGACTCTACTATTAAGGTTAAGCTTAGGAGCATAATAATGTACAACTAGCACAGCTGTTAGGCTACGTTCACACTTGGGAAGCGGCAAGTGGGCGGAAAGGATAAAGAGGGCAGAAAATCTTTTCCACGCGTGTCCAAGATGTTCACATTTGTTTCGCCACTGCAGCGGAAACCACTGCCGCTCACCATCACACCATTTCATAGCATCATCACACCATTTCATGGCAGGGCAGTGATGTTTGTGGCGGACGGACATGTTTTTCCAGGGCTCCGTGGTGGCAACGAAAACATGTTTTTTGTGCATGCTTTGAGCTTGCTTCCGTTTTTATTTGTCGATTTTCAGCCTTTAAATAGTAATTGGCTAGCTTTTTTTCTTTCTTTTTTTTCATGTGCACGGATGTGTTTTGTATATATTTGGTTTTGCAGGATAGTCAAAGCGCCCTTCCGCGAAGCATGTTTCAACACATGCAACCATGTGGGACATTAAGTTTTATAGCCTTTAAATAGCAGTTTGGAAGTCGTAAAACTATTAGCTACTAGTGGTTGTAGTGTGTGTGCATTGGTATCGGTCATACTGCTTTGGTAGGACAGTGAGAGCTTGGCAATGTATTTGAACATGTGCGATATCTTGAAGTCTGTGCGGTATTTATTGCTTCTAAATAATTGGTGATAATTGCACAATTTTAAGGATTTGGATTCTGTGCGTATCGGCCTTTGCTAGAAGGCACGTGCTCTAAATGTTTCGGCGTTTGTATTAGAAAAAGCCAAGTGCAACACATGGCAAGAAAGACGGTAAAGCGTGTCATATGCGGGGGGGAGGGGTTCCCCAAGGTAGACAAGGGGACGTATGAAAATAGAGAAAATAGAGAGGAGATCGAGTCAATCGCCAGACACTGTGATGTTGATGCTGGGCTGAAGAAAATTGAGGCTTTCCAGAATGAGCTTGTCAAACAGGTCAAAGAGCTCAAAAATGAGCTAAATATGGAGTGTGACACACAAAAGGTGGTGGAAAAAAGACTTCAAGCAGCCGAGAAAAAGCTCAACAGGGCTGCCATCATGAACAAGAATGGTCGTGACAGTGGAAAACAGTCTGCCGACGTGACAGGAGAGTGAGAGTGTCAACAAAGTACAAGGAATGTGCGCAACGTGGGGAAAGAGTAGTGGGAAAGACTTGTACCTACCTTGATGCGGCGATGTAGGAAAAGCAGGAACACAGGAGTCAATGCCCCTTGCCAACTTCGAATCACACAGAAAAGGATGACAAAGGGAAGTAGGGAGAGGCCTCGGCAGTAGGAGAGATTGAAAAGGCGATTATCACCGGCGAGTCAAACCTGGTTAGGTGCTCAGAGGCAATTGTGGAAAGGGTGAAAGGTGACAAAAGAGTGGTGGTAGGTACATTTCCAGGATGGACATTGGGTGCTGTCATGGAGTGAGCAAAAGCAAAGCTCTCAGAAAATGCCCACGGACGCAACCTTGTCGTAGTAGCAGGTGGGCTAAATGACGTCCTAAACAAAAAAGGGACAGGACTAGCCCAGCGCTTGGCGAAGGGGGTAGACGACTTGCGCGAGCTGTCCCCTCAGGTGCAGATCGTGGTGTACACGGTGCCGGAGGTGTCTGTACGTGACAGTAACGTACAAAGAGCCGTAGTGGCTGCTAATGAGGCTATATGGACAATGAGCCAAGAGAAAGGTTTCGAGGTTATAGAGTAAACAGGGAAGTGAGGTGGGGTGGTTTCCAACGAGACGGGATCCACTTCAATTACAGGCTTGGACGAGAAGTGGGCTGGCGACTTGCTGGTCACGCGGTTGCTTTGTTGGGGGGCCCACGAGCAATCAGGAGGCCAGAGCAGGTAGTAATGAAGAAGGTCCCTTAGGGAAACCTCAGAATAGCATCGCCTTCAATAAGAGAAAAAGGAGGAAAACAAGAAAGAGAGCTCACCATGCAATAGGCTACATAAACATGCAGGGCAGCAGAAGAAAGGATAAGTGGGTAGATTGAGGAGCCGTTAAATAGAGAATAGGGGTGTATGCGGTTAGAGAAACGCACCTTAGAGATTCGGAAGAGCCGCCAGTGATTGAGAACTATGTTTGCGAAGGGTACAACAGAACTAAATCGGAAAGAAAGGGCGGGGCAGTCGGAATGCAGATCCATCAGGGAGCCAAATGGAAAACAGTAAATTCAAAATGTCATGAGCATCTTTGGTTATCATGTACAATAAGTGGAAAGAAATCTTGGCTGGGCATTACGTATCTGTGGGCCGGAAATAATTGCACAGAGAAGAATCAAGAGTTAGTGGAATGTCTAAGTGCCGATATTAAGGGTTTCGGGAATGGTGCCAAAATTATCCTATTAGGTGACATGAATGGTGACATTCCTATTATCCTATTAGGTGACAAAGCTTAAGCGTCCTCCCAGTTTTTCAGTGACGACATGTAGCAGTCAACGTAGGTGCTGACGACGATGCCACTTGGTGGTGCATCGCCGTGGTTTTTTTAATATAATAAACAGAAAGGGAAATGTAACACATTGGAAGCTAATACACATGACGCTAAGTGAACTAAATAGGACCAGTGTTTCAGCCTGGAAAGTGCAACAGTAACGTATCAACAGCGATGGGCCGTCCAGCAGACCCACGCAGCGGCCGCCAGGTACCATAGAGGCCGCCCTGTCGGTCCCTCTATGGGAGACGCCCGCTGCGTGCTGACGCACATCCTGCAGGACTTTTAATAAATGTTAATCCAATCCAATGCATGGTAAATACATTAAAATGTTGCACTTCAGAAATGTATGTACCTGATTTTTGGTCTATCCTCTGCGGTGGATGTGAGCCTTTACTACAAGTTAAACACTGACAGTGAGGTGTTTTACAATAGCCGCAACAGCGGTGCAACTATTCCGGCAAAGGCAGTTCTGTTATGTGAAGAGCACTTTAAGGGTGTGCAGGAAGTAAAATTTCGATCTTCGATAACTTTATAGAACAGTGTCTTCGATCGCTTGAGACTGCAGGCTTTCAAGTGCCCAGAGAGACAGGCCGCAGACTGAGAAGCAGAAAGAGTTCAATGCACCGCGGTGACCACAATTGAGGTCAGCGTTGTTCAGTCAACGAAAAAGAAAGGGGGGAAGGGCGACAAGAGAAATCAAGGAAATAAGGTCTACAATCAATTAAAGTGAAAGCTGCGCGAGCATGCTGTTCATTTTTAAGCTTCAAAGCTCTAAAAACAGCCACCGCAGATGCTAGTGGCAAGCACAGCGACCAAACATTCTGCACGATGATCACGCATTATAGACGCCCGCTTGTGGACATCTTAAAATACTCAGCATCTTCTGGACCAATTATGACATCTATGTACACGCATCTGAGAGCTAGCAGGAATAAACACGGACATAACGCAAATGCGCCGGCAACATGATCCACTGGGAGCATTCAACTTCAGAATTTTTATACGGCATGCATACTGAATCCACCTGTTCAAGCACTAGCGACGGTTGCTATACTAAACACATATTATAGAAAGGTAGAAGAATCCCCATACGTACCTCACCACAGCTAGCTTTTCAACCACATGGTCATAGGCCATAACAGTGATAGCCTTCGGTGCTGGCTTGAAAAACTTCACTTTGTGAATTAAATACCTTAACTTCGCACATGGTTCTTCACTTGAACTGCTTACTCGCACCCTTTTGCCCATTACCACAATGTTTTACGAGCACGTGCGACGCATGTAACTTTGCCGGTGACGTCTACGCACGGCGATCGTGCGTCCAGTAGATGAGCATGTGCTAAACAGCGAGAAGCAAACACTTCATATTGGCCTGGCCTGGCTTGGCTTGGCTGCACTTAACATCATGGATGGAGGGATGGGTGGATATATGGCTGGCGGCTACACCCTTTGTAACGGGCGGCGGCTGGCGCTACTTCGCCTTTTGCTCCCCCTCCTATTTTTTTGTCTTTATATCCCCTTCTCATTAAACTAGTTTTCACTCCCCTCATTCCCCCCAAATAAATATCTAAAATAGCATAGAAAACATTAGCTCCCCGATTTATGATATTATCTCTCCCTCGACTTCCTCCACCAATCCTTTAGCCTCCCCTTCGTTACTGCTACTCTTTTCTCGTCTATTTGCCCTCGTTCCCCGGGAAATCCTAATGCCCCTTCCATATCTATTACTGTTCCCTCAGCCAGAGTCGGGCGAAAGTTGGTCTCAATTACGGCTCCGCAAGCTGTGCATAAAAGGTCCACGCTTCCTCCGTGGGTCCACGTCTTCAGAAATGTCATAATGGCGATGGCGATAGCGGCCATGTATCCGTCGTTACAGTGTACTAGATTCTTCTAGTACACTGTACCGTCGTCCCATAGAATAAAGAACCCGACCCATCAGCGGCTCCATCGCCGATGATCTCACGCGGTGGAGGCATACGTAGAGGTTATCAACATGTAACTTCGTCGGCATTGCCCTGCTCCAGTGCCCTCAAAGTTAGTTCTTTATTCTATGGTGCGATCGCTAGTGTTTAGTAGACGACACGACAACGCCAGTGGCAGTTGCTTTCCTTTCACAGGTTTTTCTGCTCAAAAAACAAAACGGTGCCGCTTGAAGCGATCGGCGAAGTAGGAGATGAGGCGTTCCAGAACAGTGTAGGCGGTTTACTTTAAGCCATCTTGCGGAAAAGCAATGGTTGAGGGTACAAACTCGGGCCATGAATTTGTGCCCACGCACTCCCATGTCCGTAGCACCACACACTCGTGCCGGAGAAAGCACTTATTCACCGAAATGAGAATGGGTCTAAGAAAAAAGCTAAAAGAAACACAAAGGCATGTGGTCGCTGATCAAAGTCTCGATCACAATGCAGTAGAGGAAGTCGCGTGCGCAGCACGTGACAACGATCGCGAATAGATATAGCATTACACTGGGGCGTGATGCCATCCGCCCGGTTCATGGTAACGGACCATGAAGTCTACAAATGCAATAACTTGAATTACACAAAATATTTACAGCAGGACCCCAAACATCTAGAGGTTCCAGATTAACTTACTGAAGAGTACTTGACGCAGAATGGTCGCTTGCTGGGCTAGTTGGTTCATTGCAACCATTTCTTCCTTCCTTTATGATTGCAACTTATGTAACAGCGCAAAAAATAAGGAAGGGGCGACAGCAGAGATCGAGTGAAAACAGCGACCTTTTCATAGATTAACTTATTGAAGAGTACTTGACGCAGAATGGTTGCTTATTAATTGCTGGACTAGTTGGTTCATTGCAACCATCTTTTCCTTCCTTTATGATTGCAACTTATGTAACAGCGCAAAAAAAAAATAAGGAAGGGGCGACAGCAGAGACCGAGTGAAAACAGCTACCTTTTCACTCGGTCTCTATCGTTGTCTCTTCCTTGTTTTTTTGCACTGTTACATAAGTATTAAATGGTTAGTTGAGTCAAATGCTCGCAATAGATTGGCTCTATCACTGAGAGTTCAGTGCAATATTGCAGACGGAATACGAACTCGTCCCAAGTTCAAAGATTAAATTTCAGTATAAACTGTTCATTAGGCTGTCAACAATGACTTTTACAGTGTGGGAAAAATAGTAAAATTCTGGTGGTATAGTTAGCCAAGACATTACATGCACTTTAATAAATTTACTTTAATAAAATAGTACCAGTATGCTATACTGTTTCAATCTTATGGAAAATTGTGATGTAATAAAATGTTTAAAGCTGGGTGTTAACACCCAGCTTTAAACACTTAAGTAACGTGAATGAACTCGCGCTCGGCTGAAAAAGTTGAGAACTTTGTGCGCTGCTAGTGTAATTAATAACCCACTTTATTGACTGCAGCGCAACCGGGCCCGCACTGTGAGGGAGTCGGAAAGCTCCGACTGCAACTTCGATTCATTGTGCACGATTAGCGAGCTGAAGGGAGCCCAAGAAAAAGCGCAGATATGGAAGGCGAGGGCCATGGAATTCAAGGAAGAGAGAGATTTCCTTGGAGAACGAGTCGTTTCGTTAAGAGAAATGCACATCACATTTCTCTGGTGTTAACACCCAGCTTTAAAACTTTATTACATCACATTTCTTCGGTGATTAACTGAGCTTTCGACAGCTGTATTAAGTCTAAGCTTGGGCCAGTTTTTTAAAGAAGTTAACTGGGTTGACAAAATTCTTCAGATGATGTCAGTCACAGACAAAGAAAATGAGGACAATGGAGAGGTGAATTGCAGTTGCAGGCCACGACAGATTGTTTTTGCAAAAGAACGAGTTAAATACATTTGCAACACCAAAAGGCACAGTTATAAAGTGTGAATACTGCCAATAATTGCAGAAGGTGTGGGCTTATGGTGATCTATACTTAATTCCTTAGCTGCCAATTCTAAATATTCATGCCATTTTAAATGATTTAATTTAGTAGTTTTGCCTAGCTCTGCTTTATAACAAATTAAATATGCAAATAGATACTAAACTGGTTGTTATTGGGAAGATTAAATGCTTGACTTCTTAGTTTCTCATAGAGGTAGGCAAATAATAATAAGTGTTGAATACGAATTGAACTGTCAAAGGCAAATGCACATGTTTACAGCTGGAATATTTATTTCAGTATAATAGGTACCACACTTGTACTAATGCAAAAAATAAAGCTATCAGGGGCAAAGGCTCAGATTTAAACATATGATCACTAATTGTTATGAAGAAACAATTATGAAGAACCAACCCTGGTTGCTATTTGCCTTTAGCATGCTTGGAGAGATGGTGATTTATGACACTACTGTGACACTCCCCTTACCACTGTGTGGTGCTGCACAGACCAGTACCACCGGTAGCGTACCATCGTGCAGTTTTTACAGCTGTGTTAGACTGCACTATCTATGGGATCAGCCCATGAAATTAGTTAGACACGAAAAATCCCTGTGAGCTTACAAAGAAAGCTCAATGCATTAAAAAACTCTAGGAACAGTTCATGAAGTCCATGTAACCTTGTATTGTTTAATGGCCAGAGCAACTGGTAACCAAAATACGGCGTAGCAGGCCACCTCGGGTGCCAATTTATAGATGTAGTATCAAACCAGCTTATGCCGCCTTGGTTCTCAGCTCCAATTCATGGACCTGTAAGTGTTCTGCTCCAGAGTTAAACAGTGTTCTCAAATGTTTCACACAGTTTGTCACACATTTCACTGACCTGGAGTCTCAATTCAGTTGCCTGTAGTAGCTTGCTTACTCCACATAAGATGACCTTGCGCTTTTCCTGTTTAAAACATTGGATCAATAACTGGAGGATGCTTAAGCTTCGCCTTTAAGAGTGCAACACGATAATATTAAAAGATCCCCGAGTGCTTCTTATGCTTCCCGGCAACTGCAGCTTATGTAACCGTAATGTTTACTGGGAAACGCTGGTGGCGAACGTTATCCACAAAGGCGGGCTTTCTGGTAAAAACACACCCTCTTGCATAGGCCAATCCGGGAGGTAGTGCACAGCCGCGCCAAGAAATTACATCATTTTCAGGTTTCTGTTATTGTTTCGCACTTTTAATATTTAAGTCTCAGTAGATTTAACATAAAAGGCATGTTCTGTTGGTGTTTTGTTTGATGACATTTGTCTGTGGGCTTTCTTTCTCCGAATTCCGAGGAATAACCTTGTTAAGAATGTAAGACAATGTATGAGCAACTTTAGTGATATAATTGTGTGGCAATATAACCGGCATATACCACGTCATATACTAGCAAGGCGTGGCGTGTACATATACCTAAATACCTATATATGGAAGTTTTCGCTCAGAGACAACTCTGCCGACACCAATGCCGGATTTTCTGCTACACGATTCTGCTATTGCATTAAAACACATACCAGTTCCATGAATGCAAGATACTTCGAGCTTATGCTGCAAATTCAAATTCTTTATTTATCCATGAATCCATGAAATCTGCCAAGATGGTGAAATTGTCTAAGATTGCTATTTTCTGAGTAACCACTTGTTCTCCATCCATATGTCTGTTGCATAGTAAAACCGAGTTCGTGTTCCCTAAGACGCTGAGTAACCTGTGGTGAAAAGCTGCATTTTTTGTTTGCTGTATAATAAAAATTTTACCAGAATTATTTATTTTTGTGTAGTAGTTCTGTTTTGGAGAAAATGTGTCCAAACTGCACTGAATGGGCTTCCAGCTCCCACTAGAACAAAAAACAATGGAAGGCAAATGTAGGAGGATCTGAAAACTTTGGTTTAGCATGCTCATGTGGTAGTGCATGTCATGAAGCATTGCGCAGGTTTTCTGCTTTCATAAAGCACTTTCCAACTTCGTAACACTTTGTTGCAGGACTTAACGTGTTGAAATTGTGGCACGTTGTTGCCTCCATATCACAGCATGCAACATAATCTCAGAGGCCTTAGTTTTGGCATACTGCTGACATTATTGCTGTCAGAAAATTGGGACATCCTGTTTTAAAGCTTGATTGTATCATAAAAGCAGAATTTGTCCCATTCAATAAAGCTTTAGGCATAAAAGTTGTGGCTGAATGCATGCAAACCTCATAACACCTTTTCATATTTGCACATGAAAGTAAGAATATGATCTTATAAATAAGTGCCAGAAACAGTCGAGAAGCCATGGTGACATCATGCATGGACACCACCAATTTCTTAGAAGACACTGAAGTGCAACAGCTTAGTGTAGGGAAGTATTCTTTTGAGCTTCTATTTTCATTTACTTTGAAAAAAAGAAAGATCACACAGACTCACAAGCCAGGGGTCAATGACTATTGCCACTCCACTACCCTGCCCTCCTTCGCATAGCTTACCGACCTCAGCAATACAATCGAGTGAATGTTTACAGACGCAATGCTCAAAATTGGTTCTTTGTTTGAATGCCACTGCATAGTGCTCAATAACTTGTCACTACGTGCTTCTGCAAGTGGGCTAGTTTGTTCGTCAAGTGGTAGTCCAGGTACGGTAACATGGAGAAATTCAAAGCTCTCCAGTGAATCATACGCATGAGTCAGGAACGACTCCTCCAAAGATGTACACCTAAACAAAGCGACATACAGCAGGGATGGCAATGACCTTGGCTCGTCTGGTAACTACAGCTTGATTGGAGGTACCAGCGTGTGTACAGTAGACTTGAGCTATGCGGGAGGTTGCACATCGAGGGCCCCTACAGCATCTCACTGTAAATCTCCAAGGCCATGTAATATACTTTTCTGCAAGCTCCACTTGACAGTACACATATATCCCAGTTCAGCGCACTGTGCTTCATAATGCTTGTAAACCATAAGTGCCATCATCATCAATATTTACGTCCACTGGCAGGACAAAGGCCTCCCCCGGCAATCTCCAAGTATGCCATTCTTGTGCTAGCCAATTCCATCTTGCACTGCAAATTTCCTCATTTCATCACCCCACCTAATTTTCTGCCATCTTCAACTGCACTTCTTTCCTTGGCACCCATTCTGCAATTCCTATGGTCCACCGGCATCTGCCCTGTGCATTACATGGCCTGCCCAGCTCCATTTTTATCTCTTAATGTCAATTAGAATATCGGCTATCCCCGTTTGCTCTCCGTTCCACACAGCTCTCTTCCTGTCTCTTAACATTACGCCTAACATTCTTCGTTCCATCGCTCTTTGCCCGATCCTTAACTTGTTCTCGAGCTTCTTTGTTGACCTCCAAATTTCTGCCCCATATGTTAGCCATGAGCGTAACACACTTTTTTTTCTTTCTTTACTTTTTTTTTAAACAGTACTTTTGAGGTGTAATTTCAATCACACGAACACACAAAAAAAGGGGAATTCAATTTTTTCTGATGCTACCCCTTATGTGACAAGTTAAAACCATTGTGTGAACTTGAGAGTAAGGCTATAATTAAACTTTTTTTTCTTCTGCAGGCAAGACGCACCTACGATGTGGTTGTGTAGTAGCTATAGAACGTCCATATCAGAGTTGTGGGGCTCTTGGTTTGAATCCAACTAATGACAAAAACATCGCCCTGTCTTTTCTTCACCTGTGCCGTTCTTGTTTTTGTGCTGTGCAGTTGAACCAATTGATTTGTAGCACAAACCATGAGAGAGAAAATCACGACCACCATGTAGCACTCTTGCATGAAGCGTTTTAGCATACTCTCGTTTGGTTCGCCAGATAACATTTTCCAACTTGGCAATGCAAGCGCATCAGCATGGCATGCATATTTTCATGAGAAGTTTAATGATTGCCTGAAATTTGCACCATGAAATTCCAGTTGTCTTACAATGCTGGTGCATGAAGCATACTTCTTTTTATTTTAACATTTTACTTCATGGCTGCCCAATTAATCAGTAAACCGTTATTTCCCAATATGCATCATAAAAGAGATATTTCGCTGGAGGACACCGCCACATACAGCTTATCACAAGAAAATAAAGGCCAGTCAGCTCTTGTTGACAATTAGTGGCTGGCCTTTATTTTTTCTTTTCCAATATGATGTACAGTTCTACATCTCCATACTAATTTCATCCTATGTTCTTCTTTAGGTCAACGTACAGAAATTCATTTTTCAGACAACTTATTTTCTGTTCTTTGATTCTGCCCATTTCTGTCACTGTTAATTAAGCACGTGTTAACACAGTCACCTGCATTTTGGTGCCACAGCTTTTGAAATTATCTTGAGGCGCCACTGGCTTATTAATGCTCAAATTGTACACGGAGCAAAATCACATTTTCAGCATCAGTACTTACTTGTTTTGTTTGGCAGAAATGATAGATAAGTCACTCATGACCATGGCACGCAAGAAAGCTACATTAACAGGATATGCTAAGTGTACCGACATTATCACCCGCTGTTGGGGAGGCCCTGCAACTGCATTTATGTCACCCAAGTTATTTCTATTGCCACTGACAAGTAACACAAAGATAGGTGGCAGAGGGCCTTGACAGACTAGACAGAATAGATCCCAAAATTCCAACTCCATGAAAGATTTAAACCCCCCCAGGCGCCAGTTATCAGAATATAAATGTGCAGGGAACTGTACATCACACACAGCTGAAAGTAGTTAGGCAAACTGCACTATTATTTAATGTAAATTCTGAATGCTCAAAAGCAGTTTTCTTAGGGGTGATTATCACGATTACACGAAAGCAACATTTGCAAAGACAATCAGCATGATAAGAAGCATAAGCATACTAAGTGTACAAGAGCATGTAAATGCTTTCTATAATAGGTTTCAAAGGAAGCTGTACTTCAAGCCAATTCTCTTTATATCTTTATTTTTTCAAATTGCATTGTGTAGTGATATGAACTGCTTGTACAGATATGCAATTCATTATGCAAAAAAGAGGTGAGGCGTGCAGACAGGACACAAGAGTAGAGAAGTGGACAACACGAACGCCGCACTTCTCTACTCTTGTGTCCTGTCTGCATGCCTCCTCTTTTTTGCATAATGAATCCTTACCAACTAGCTCAGCTTTCTGTCGTTCTGAGCAGATATGCAAGCTGAACTTGTTGAAATACCAGAAAATGCGTTGTCAATTCCTGGGAAACTGCAGTCTGATAACATGTGTTGTGAGCGGCACAGCCACTTTAAATACTTAAAAACTTTCAATCAATACTTCCATAAGCCATTACTACGAGTACGTCCTATGCTCACAAAAAAGTAGTCACATTAGTCAGAAGTAGGAATAGTCAGTCTTAGTTTATGACGGTTTTACTGGTTTTATCAACCATGAAAAATGTCACTACGGAATTTTGGCTAGGGATTCCTTCAAAGGTATGGATTCCCAGCTCAATGCACATAGTAATGGATTGTAACAAAAACTGTAGTGAATCCTTTCAGCCTACTTAGCATCTGGCCACTGTCAATAAATCAATAAAAAAAACAACAATATACTTGCATTTAACCTTAGAGTGTTTGCAGCTGCGACATGTTTGTTACCTGACATGACATAGGAGTGAGAAGACTACAGGGAAACGCAACACAAAGGGCAACCAAAATATTAATACAACCAAGCCAGTAACATAGCAGAAAAATACAAACAATTCTTCACATAGTGCATAACACTGCATTTGCTTATTCCTGTTCTGAAGTAGAAATTAGTCTCAAGATATGTGCCAAAGTGGCACATATTTTGAGTGTAGCCCCTGTGGTTTCAATCAAAAGTACACCTGCACCTGCACCTGCATAGACTGCTAAATAAGTTTGCTGCTGCCCTCTCTGTTAAGTGTTCATTCTTTATGCACCAAATGGTACAACTGGTCCTACTAGTAGGCTATATTAATAAAACAGTCACTTTTGCCCCTGTATTCAGAAATGCGTCTTAACTTGAAGACCCCACTTGACTTGATCTAAATGACGCCTGGCATGAATGTGCCGAGGACGCAACTTGAATCCCACGCCCGACTTGATCTAAATGACGCCTTTGTGAACACAGCATAGAAACACATCGAGTGTCCTTGGCATGTTAGAGCTGTAAGCAGGCTGGAATCACGAGTCCAAGCCTAACCAAAGCCTGATGGCTTGTGCACTGGGGCCAGCCAAGTGATGACCCTGTGTAAAGCTGCGGGCTAAGCAACGGACCTTTCTAGTATGCCACTTAGGGGCAACCTTTTGTGCTGCTTATAGAAGGGCTAACACAATCTATATGTGCAAGTTCAAACCCAAAAGAATAAGCTGATCACAGTATCAAGCTGGATGCCAATTTGTTTTCACATTATATAATAAACATTGCAAATACTGGCCTGCTTGAGCCAAGAGTAAGTTTACATGTAACTTTTGCAAATGACTTCAGAAAAGTATTGCAGCGAAGAAATTTGGTATGTGGCAGAAGCCACTTCAATGATCTGTGTAGCATAGTGCTCTATACACTACTCTGTTACCGAACACATTTTCACACACTGCACTGTGCCTCACGAGTGCATTGGAGCACCTTCAAGTAATTCTGCTCATTGCAAATTTATGTCCTTTGTTTTGCATGCAAGAAACATGTGAGCAATTTTTGCATCATTCTCGGGCTACATTATGTTCCTGGACAGGATTGCATAACAGAATAGCATGTTAGTCTGGGTCAAGTCAGAGACAGTAGTGCATTGAATGACCTGAGCCAAGCTCCCCAGGTCCGGTTGTGTATGGACTTTCAGGCCAGCCAAGTTTAAGCAAGCACACAAGAAAAAATAAACTGATGCAATGTTTCCATAATTATTTTTACCATCCAAATGTATATACACAAGACAGTTCACAAAAAAAAGAATATGTTCATTTTTTTTGCTTTCTTGAAGCAACTTTGCTAGGAATCTTTCGACAATAAGCTTTTCATTGCTTAGCAAGAAAAGTATCCATATGACTTATTCAGGGTTCCAAAAAGACATACTTAGCATGAAGTGCATTGCAATATACACATTTTTACATAATTTCACTCACACTTCAAAAAGATGCAAGCCAGTTTCTTTCGTCAGTGTTTATTTAACACATATATATGTGGAGACATTTTTGCATCTCTCATTTGGTACACAAACAATAATGAAAAGCTGGATGAGCTGAGCTTTGTTACTATTTAGAATTGCCTTAGACTATGTACATACACATAACAGATGTAGAATAAATCAGATGCCAAATGCAGAAAGCACTTCCAAAGTTATGGTTCATTCACTCTCTGCTCTTACAGTTCTGGCATGTGATCACAGCTTTTGTATTTAATAAGCATCTCGAAAGTATACACATCCAACTTATTAAAAAAATGGAAACAGCAAATCTGATGTGAGCAACGGAAAGAACAATTACAAACGACTAATATTTGCATAAGCAGCATGTACACTCGTAAGCAAAAGTATATGGACCACAGGGTTGCCAAAAAAACAGAATTTAATCGTAATCAACACGCATAAAGAGAAACTGACAAGTACACTAGACAGTTCGTAATGCCAAGTCTAGACTGCAGTCTTTAACTTCAAGTTGCATTTGCAGACAGAGGAGAAATTGAGTTTTGTCGTGCAATCCGTGGTCCGCATACTTTTGCTTCACGGGTGTACACATACTACAGCATGTGATGTTCTGCTAAAGTTAAGACTACTTTTTGGCTTTGCCAATTTATGCCCATGCCATATCGTAGAAAAAAATATGCATTTACACATATAAAGAGTGCAGAGTTTTTGCTTTTCAAGTTGACTTAATTCAATAATAGACTATAAAGTGGGTACCACATATTGACATATGTAACATTTATGCACTGGGATAGAGATGTAACAATATGTACATGTCATAAGATGACACAGAAAGCGAGTGCAATAAAAAATGATCATGACATAAATGATGCCATTGGGTCATCATCTCTCTTGCGTTTCATGTAGTAGGCCTCCATTTCTTCTTCAGTTGGTGCTTTCACATCGTACATGCTGTTGTACTTCCGCTTGCGCTCATCAGTCTCTTGAGTGTTGTCTTTGTCAATTTGCTCCATGGCCTGTGTAAGAGAGAATCAAGCATAGAGAAATGTGTAATGAGGTTAACTGCAACCTTGTTAAACTTTTAATGCAATTAGGATTCTACTTCCCCTCCTCTGTGGTTCGTATCGTGCTTCTAGCCTCTTTACTCCAGCATTCTTTCTAATAAAGAAAAAAGACTTGAAACACTTTGGTACTGGTTGGTATTGAACCTGGGTCCCCCAGCAGGGCCGCCTGATGATGTATCCACGTTTGGTCATGACTACAGGCTGGGCAACAAGGGATCAATTCACAGCATTGGCACACACTGCCACATGCGAGCTACTAGATGGCACAGTGTGTCCAGAGCGAAGCGTGAGAGCAGGGGCCCAGCTGCAGTACATTGCTCATACATATTTCAGTGCTCACCACTTGAGTGACAATTGAATTAATCATGATAAACATTCCTAAAGAATTGGTTCTGTCTGAATTTTTATTCTTTAGAGCGCAGCTTTTAGGTGGCCATTCCTGCGGCGAGCGTTGGCGTCGTCCTTCGGCATCTTCGAAACTGAGTGAACGTGCCCAGCAAAAGGATGAAAGAGCGAATGTGGAGCATGGATGAAAGAGGGTGATAGCAAAGAGAGTGCAAGGAGGAAAGTTGAGGAGGAGGATATGGTGAAAGAGAGAGAGATAATATTTAATGGCAGAATGGTGGAGAGGGAAGGGGTCTTGAGCTGGGGAAGGGGTTTTGAGGAGATAGGATGTGAAGAGGAAGGAGGGTGGTGATATGGTGAATATGATGAGGACAGCACAACATACTGTTTCTCTGCAATGTGTACGTGTACGCTTCACAGCACAGCACAGTCGTCTTCACAGGCAGAGGTGAACGTTACTGCTGTTAGCTAGGAGACTGTCTATAGCTTTCATAATTTTTGCCGTTGTTAGCACCACTGGCGTATTTAAACCAGACAGTAGCAGCTGCAGGGCATCGATTATTTGTCGCAGCATAGCTTTGATGACAGAGTCCGATGGTGATATCCGAGTGCACAGTCCTTGCTCGCGCTGACAGTCTAAGGCCTGTGCGCGCGGCGGCAAGCATGGCCATGCATTCGATTCCAGGTTTGCGCGGCTGGTTTGATGCAATGGTTTGGAGATATCTATTGATTCCAATTCAACTTTCTTCTGCTGGACCTGCGGAATTGGATCCAGGGAGCTCTCGTTTGGACCTACAGCTTGCACGTAAGACGAAAAGCACAATGCCGCGCAATATGGGCTTTGTGGCGACGACGGTTAAGAGGTGGCACCAGAGTAGCGCATGTCATCTGTATGGAAACAAAGCAATGCACGAGCGAAGGTCTGCCTGCAGCGGCTGCTGTGAATCATGCCCACGTGTCACGATTAGCGAGGCAGTTGAGCCACACTTTGCTCCGTTTGCAATGTGCCGCACGAGACTTAGTGTCCGCGCCATCTAATATATTGTGAAATGAAGATATGTATACAGCTGCGCCCAAAGTTTGCTTTAGGGAGTATCGTAATCGGTGAATTTTTCTTCCTCTCTTTTTTCCACACAATAACCACTTCTTGCATGTGTAAATAGCTTCAAGCCAAAACAAAAGCATCCATTTTTAGGCATATTACATGACAGAAAAAGAAAAGACTAAATATCTAGCAACAAAGAAGTGTTTCTCTCCAAAGATTGAGGGAATATTATCCATAATTAACCTAACATTGCCCAATGGATAGTTTATGATGCGCGAAAGCGAAGCTTCAGTTATGGATATCTCGGCAAATAAATTAATAAATATTTAATGATTATACTTACTATTTTAAACTCAAATAACATTTTATTGTTGTTTTTTATTTGGTACGAATGTATTCTGCACGGTCAGAAATATTTGGTGAAAAAGCTGTTTCAGTTATTTGGCGTGGCACGGTGTTTGGGCCTTCTGGGGTTATGCAACAATACAATAACGTACCTGCAAGCATTTACAAAGTTATAGCAAAATACTAGTTCTTTAAAGCCTGTTTACAATCATCATATCAGCACCAATAACCTTAAAATTTTTCATCTGAGACTAGTTCAAGGCAAAACTGATTTTTAAGAATACAAACACTGTCGCTGGCCAATTTTTCAGAGCTCAATTTTCCAGATATACTCACAGCAGTGACATCAAACCTACAGAACCAATGTATAATGGCCATTGAAATTTCAGCCACCTTTTAGGAATAAAGACTTCATGAATAAACTTTTTTTCATGAATATATGTTTATTGTGTATGTGGTGCAGACCATTCTTGCTGCAACTATGGAGAAGAGTGCCTGTCACGGCATCCCTACAAAGTCTGTAACCCTTTAATAAACAGGCAACATCTTCAGTTTTTAAACAATAATTCACCAAATTTTAGGTTGTTTTTTTTTTCTACTGTAGCATATTTCAAATTGTAAGGTTGGCTGGTCTGCAATAATTAATGGTGAAAATTTATTTGAAATGGCACAATCTCTAATTGATGTGCATGTGATATTGTTCAATATCTAATTTAACTCACTTAGCACAACTTAGAAAGAGAACACACACACGCAAAAGAGTTCAATCTTTCATGACAAATAAAAATGCCAATTGTCTCACCTTCTTAATCTTTTCTTTCTTTTCTTTCTCTGCCTTGGCGTCAGAGTCGTCACTGTCTGAGCTGCTGCTGCTGCTTTTCACTCGTTTTTGTTTCTTGGCCTTCTTGGATTTCTTCTTCTTTTTCTTCGACTTTACCTTTTCTGGGGACTTAGTACCCTGAAGATTATGAGGAAAGACAGGATGTGCACTCACATATTCTTTCTTGCCTGAGCAAAGGGCGATAGGTTAATTTACTGTAACTAAATCAAAACATTTACCCGCATCTATATAGACATCGTTTGGAATAGTACACAGACCTGCAGAATGTTTTTGAAAACGCAGTGCTATCCTGTCTCAGGTGGACAGCTGTACAGTCAACACTCAATAGTATAGGTTCTCTAACAACTTATGCAAAGCTTGCAGCAACACGGTGCAAACCTTACTTTATATTATAGAGGGGGGGTAAATGGTGCTCCAACCAACAGGTGTCGTAGCTCAAAATTTATTTCCGTTTTTACAGCTTTGAGTTAATGGGGGGGCTAATTGCATCTTTCTGCCACTCGTGGACATCTTTCTCAGTAAATAGAACTCCTCTTTATCGAAACACATTTATCCGATCACTTTCTCCCATTCCAGTCAAATAGCCATCCCTAATCATGCTATTGTTGCAATCACACAAAAAGGCTCAGTGAATACACAAGGAACTTACAGTTACAGGCAGTACAGGCGGTGGTTCATTCCGCTGCTCTTCTGATGCGGGCTGCATGCTTTTCTCCTCTGGTGGCTTGATCTTCTCGTCGGCCTTCTCCTCGTCCACCTTCTCATCAACATTCTCATCATGGACAACATCAGTGCTGACAGTAGGAGCTCCCATTATTTTGGCTGGTAAAAGCATTGCACCTCCCGCCTGCAGACAATGATAGAAAGGCAAGGTTTGTAGTGCAACCAACTTTGTAGTGTCACAGGCTACACATTCATCACAAATGGGAAGCCATTGCTCCAAGAACACATGAACCTTGTTGAAAAAAACTGAGCTCATGTTCTATATAAAGTAAGTTGGCAGTTAGGTTAGAGGATAAGAATGATACATTTCATACAGCCTCATAGGTTCTGTTACATTTATCATATGAGATGCCATTTTTTCCTCCTTTCTTCTCTCTTTTACTCAAAATGCAGTTTTGTTTTGAGTGGTTCATAACATGTTCCATAACAAGCAGATGAAATAAATGATAGCCTGTTACCATGCATTATGCAGCTAACAAGGCTAACTTATGAAGGTTGGTAAAGGTTTTTACAAATGCATGTAGCACGTCCTTGTTCAAAGTATAATTAATACAAAGCCTAGGTTTTAGCAAAGTCTCTCAATTTTCATGAGCCCACTGAAAATCACCAGAATCAAGCTACAACAAATCTGCTGATGGTTATTCTGTTTCCTGAATATAAGATGCATGACACTCATAGTATCAGTAAAAATATATATTAAGTTATAGCCAACGAATGGATTAGTTCACCACTGTAAAGGGATACTACCAAAGATCCTACAGTAGTTAGAAACCTGCAAGCCACCCTTTAAATGTAAAGAACATTTGTGTCACAAATACTACATGTTTGTTAAAGGCTTAAAATTCAGTCATGACAGGGGCCACGAGCTACAATATGCTCAAGCAATGAATTTGAGCTATCACTCACTCGTAAACCACATGCTGAATGCAAATGATCACTGCGACTGCACAATGCCGTTTCAGTGAGATGACTTAGGCCTTTGTTGTGCAGACAATTCTAAATACAGTGCACAAATACGTCACATCATAGGAACAATCACTTGCCTTTCCAAAAATGTTGGCGCATCGTCAGCCAGTATTGCTCTGAACGCAATAACTGTAAATGTGTCACCAGGACAAGGCAACGAAGCAATGAGCTACATAAATAGTTGTGCAAAAACCAAAAAAAAATCTCAAAACCTGCATCCGTGTTGCTAAAGCAGAGGGCATGTGGTGCAATATGATATCCTACTTACTGTGGTCTGCAACACTTTTTGAACATGGTAAGAAGATGTCTGCGATCTGTAGACAATGCTGCCTTGGACATATGAGCCACAAATTATTTCGGTGCAGGTAACAGGGAGCCCACAATGTCGCATAAATGATCTCTCCCTCTCCTGCAGCTTTCGAGGGTCCTCTATTATGCTCTGCCTATGACGTCATAGATTTGTGTGACAATTCATAGACACCAGCCATTGGGCGATTGTTCATGTAAAAGCTTGTGCATAGGTGCACACGCCCCTCCAATCTTCTAGCAGATGGGGAAGTGGTGGTTTTTAATGCGTCCCATCCACTCTATCACCACTTCTTTGTCACTCTCCGGCACCTTTGTCGATTGCCAATCTTGAAGGGTTACCATAAGTGGACCATGGAAAGAGTATTCGCAATAAAACATCACATTCACTTCAGTGTGGTCTCAGTTTTGGAGAAAAGGCATTGCACTACAGGTGATCTGGCAATGAGCCATCATAGTTGCTTTGAAAAAACTGCATTTGGGTATGATCAAACTGAGCACATGTGGCCCAAATATGACATCCTACTTTTGACACAATGGCAGTTCTCAGTCACATTATGACATGTCACACCATGACAAGTCGCACCATGACATGTCCATGAAGACAATATCATCCTTCCCAGCAAATGTTAGGCACTGCACGGATGACAAAAAACTAAGCCAGAGCTTAGCATCAAGTACGTGACAGCATACTTAGAATGTGATTACTGTGATGTCTCAACAGCTGTGCACATCACGGGCAACTTCGCACACTCCCATTTATCATGGTGATCTTTCTATATCTCACATCTCTTCAAAATTTGCGATTTCGAGCAAATCGTGATGCCCTCATGTAAGCTCCACACACCTTCCAAGTAGGTGAAGTCGGCCCATAATGCCATAAAGAAATGCGTGACTAATGGTGGGATCAAACGTCTTCCAGCACAGCAGCCCAATGCACTAACCACAATTGCATGTATTCTCTCGTGCCAAAGTCACTCTTTGAAATGCCTGGCACGAGTGTCATGTGCCAGTTTCTCACATTCTTCCCTCACAACCGCGAGCACTTTGAGACGCTTTGCGAGACTGCACTGCCTTTGGGATTGGCTGATACTTTTTGTCAGATGGATACCTACAAAGTAGGTGAGGTTCACCTATAATGCTATTGCATTAAAAGAAAGACCAGATAACTTCAACCCAATTGAACTCAAGATGTTGAGGCTATAATCAGAACCTAACACTTTCTATTACCTCAGGAGAGTACATGTGAACGCTAATTAAAACAAACTACTCTGCAAAGAACTTAAAGGGGAAAGTGAAGAATGGCAGTGTTGAATTAAGGACATATGCACGAAGTGACTTTTTATTAGGGGTGAGTGAATATTTGAAATTATTGTAAGGAACCGCTTTATTCCAGCCGAGCTCGTGCTACTACCACGAGGATAAAGCTGTGCTGCTGGTGATGACATATACAGATGAAGATGTACAATGGATGATGATATGCGGAGATAATGAAGTTGAAAGTCAGGCATGTGTTGCGCTCACACTAACTTCCCTGCAGTGTGGAAGTGACCGCCCGGCCGCGCGGAAGTATTATGAAATGCGTCAAATATATTGTTTTAAGCGAGAGACTCCCACGGCAGCGGTGATCGGACGGCATACTAAGGGGCGAGACGCGGTAACTGACAGGTGACGGCTGCTCAATGACCGTGTAAGGCCCAATAAAATGCTTGAGAAATTTTTTGCATAAGCCGGGAACGTGCACAGTAGTCCAAAAAACTTCGTCGCCAGGAGAAAAAGTCACAGCACGGTGGGTCGAGTCGTAACAAAACTTGCGAGATATAAGGTGACGGCAGTCCGCGAGGCGAGACAGGAACTGTTCCAAGAAAGAAGTTGCTGGGGGTACAGGAGTCAAAAGGAACGATACTTCAAGAACGAATCTTGGTGAACGGCCATAGAAAAGGAAAAAAGGTGAAAAGCCAGTGGTACGTTGCATAGCCGTGTTATAGGCGAATGTCGCGAACGGCAGGATTGCATCCCAGTTCGTGTGGCCGGGGCGGATGCACATTGCAATCATGTCGGAGAGGGTACAATGAAAACGCTCCGTCGAGCCGTTGGTCTGCGGATGGTAACTGGAAGTCATCTTGTGAATTGTGTTGGAGGCGCGCAGAACTTCGGTAAGGATAGAAGAAAGGAAGACTCTGCCACGGTTGCTGAGGAGAACGCATGGAGCGCCATGGTGTAAGAAAATGTTGTGTAGAAAGAAATCGGCGACTTCAGCAGCAGTCCCCAATGGTAGAGAGGCTGTCTCCGTGTAGTGTGTTAGATGGTCTACGGCCGTTACAAACCAAAAATTGCCATGGGAGGTCATAGGAAGAGGACCGTACAAGTCTATTCCAACTACTTCGAAAGGCGAAGCGGGACAAGGCAGAGGTTGTAAAGAGCCAGAAGGAGCTGTTGTCGGACGTTTGCAGCTTTGACAATGAACGCAGGATGCAATGTACTTCGCAACGGCTGAAGACAGGCCAGGCCAAGAGCAGCGACTTCGTATTCGGTCGTAAGTCTTGTGGTAGGTAGAGAGAGTGCCGCAACATTGGCATATGTTGGTACCTGATGAATGCAGAGGCCATCGGAGCACAGTAGATGCGAAGCAGACGTGACCTCTTGCCGAATGATGTTGCGCAAGCCGGTCAGTGGAGAAGGGACGGTACTTTCCAGAGCACAGGAACAGCACTGTCTGCGAAGCTCTTCACGGACGATGTCACGGATAAGCGTGCGCAAGTCCACAGTCGAAGGGACTGGAGCTGTTCAAGTCGCTGGCAAATAGTTACCACATCCTGGATGGTAGCAGGATTTTGCGTAGCTAGGGCATTAAAGCCGACGGTGTTTAATGTGGCATACTGGGTTGCTCTTGGACATGGTGTCGTTCACACGCTTGCACAATGCAAGCACATCCTCAATGTATGAGGTGTACGATTCTCCAGCGAATTGGATGCGCTCACCGAGCTCCTTCTTCGTGGCCCCAGCGCGAACAGCTGGGGCACCGAAAATCTGCCGAAGCTGTTGCATGAACATTGCCAAGCCAGGACGATCTGGCTCATGGTTCTAAAACCAGGTTTTCACGACATCGGGCAGGTAGAAAGGGACATTCCGTAATTTCTGTGAACCGTCCCACTTGTTGAAGTCGCTTACGAGGTCGCAGTTCTCGAGCCAGTCCTCTACATCATTCCCGCATAGACAGTGAAGACTCGGGGGTCGCGCTGGCGGCTACTGATGGTCATGACGGAAGGCGAAGGCGGCAGTGGAGCAGTGGCCTCGGACGTGCCTGGATTCACTAAAGCGAGCATGGCAGGTGGTATTATGCGGCGACCTGAGCGGAGCTTCAGTGAGAACATGCGAAAGGTCTTGGGGAATGAAAAGCACCGTGCACCACTTGTAAGGAACCACTTTATTCCAGCCAAGCTAGTGCTACTACCACGAGGGTCAAGCTGTGCTGCTGGTGACGATATATACAGATGAGGAAGATGTACAATGGATGATGATATGTGGGGATGATGAAGTTGAAAGTCAGGCATGTGATGTGCTCACAATATCGAATATTATATTTTTAATTTTCATATTCAAATAGAAAAGTAGGTTTTCGAAAAGTTTTGTAGACTCGGTTAGACACGAATATTCAATACAAATCGAATATATTGCTTGCTGGGCGGAAGCGAACACGGTTCTTAGCATTTACTTCGATATAATCTAGGAATATGTGCCACATTTCGTGATAATATTGTACTGCTGGCGAAATTTTGCTTGTAAAGCACACTTAGCCACTGAACGGCTGAGCTTTGCAGAAAAGCCAACCTCTCGTTAGCAAGCGTGATGGATTTGCAGACGGCAAGGGTACACTCTTTTGCAGCACCACCCCCAATCCAGTAAATACAGTACAGCAAATCTAGTAAATCCACTAAATAAAATACAGTAAAACTGATGAGTGATGGCTGGCACAAGGTCAAATGCCTCCGAGTTTATGGGTATTAGGTGTATGATAAGTCACAGGTTGGCGAGAACAGACAGCTAGTATGAATTACTCAACTTTCCAAGTTAGCATGAGACAAATACACAATCTTTTAATATAATGGCTTGCTAGTCGAATCTTTTACCACTGACAATGTAATTGGGATGTGCCAATATGTTAAAATAAACCAACTTGCTAATAAATGCCTGTGCATATCATTATTCGATATTCAAAGCTAAGTATTCATATTAGAAAATTTTGATATTCACACAGCCCTACTTTTGATTTAAATGTGTGTATTAGAAAATAAGAACCGAGAGTATTACTGGTGGCATTACAGAAAGGCTCCATGTGGTCTAGGCACAACCAGTGATCTCGCTTATATCAAAACTCTAATTATCTTGAAAATTTGTCTAGTTTCTACAGCTTTGAGTAAACAGAGTTTTACTCTACATACAACAGCGACCAAGTGTTGGCAGGGCTCATTGTGCTGCCCCCTACATATTTGCTACCGATGATACTGCCAACTGTGGAAACATTTGTACAATACGCTTCCAAAAATGAAAATCACTTGTACAATATTTAAGAAAATCTGAGCTTAACATTCTAAAGCAACACATAGGCTACGATGGACACCATAGTGGGGGCTACGGATGAATTGCAACCATCTGGGGTTATTTAATGTGTACCTAAATTTAAGTACACGAGCATTTGGTTCGTGCTCCATCAGAATACAGTTGCTGTGGCCAGGAATCAAACACACGACGTCATGCTTATCCGCACCGCGCTAAGGCCACTACAGTAGGTATCACTTTAGCACCAAACTGATGCAAAAGGCCAATTTGGAGCACAGATTACAGCACTTGGAAAAAATTTGGAGGACGCTTAAGCTTCGCTTTTAAGAGTGGAACGCAATAGCATTCAAAAACCCCTGACTACGTTTCATGCTAACCTGGCAACTGCAGCTTATGTAACCATAACATTTACCGGGAAACGCTAGCAGCGAATGCTATGCGCGAAGGCAAGCTTTCTGGTAGAAATGCAGCCTCTTGCATGGGTCACTCGCCTGTTATCGTTTCACACTACTAATATTTCAGTCTGAGAAGAGCTAACATAAAGGATGTGTGCTGTCAATGTTTTTTTTTTTTCATTGCATTTGTTTGTGGGCTGCAGTTCTCAAAATTCTGAGGAATAACTTTGTAAAGAACGAAAGACAAGGTATGGACAACTTTGGTGGTAAAAGAGTGGTTGGGTTTGCGTGGTTTGGAATTTGGTTCAAAATTCCCTATGCTGAAGCAACGTCAGACACTGACGCCAGATTTTCTGCAACATAGGGCCCTTAATGCTATCGCATGAAAATATCTTCAAGATGCCTATAATGGCATGTTAAGTGCACTGTTTTGATGACCCCATGGTTCACCATAATGAGGCAGAAAATAAGATGGCTATTTATTTTCTATTAGATTTCAACACAGGTTTTGGTCTGCTCAGTCTCTTCATACATGTTAAGCCAACAGATTCTGTTGCTTGGTATTGATTGTCCAACTTTGTATAAGCAACATCTAAACATAGTCAAATGCAACAGCTGAGAAATGCAAGCATGAATGTGTGAACAAGTCTTGCTGCCATATTGCACTATTACAAAAAAAATTCTGCCGTTTTATGTACCGAAATCACTATCTGATTATAAGGCATGCCCATAGCGGGGGATTCTGGATAAATTCTGACCCCCTGGATTCTTTATGTGCACCGAATGTACGATACATGAGTGTTCTTGCATTCTGCCCCCATTGGAATGCGGCTGCCACAGCCAGTATCGAGCCCGTGACCTCGAACTCAGCAGCGGATGCATACTGTACTGTAACCAGACATAACAAATTATTTTGCAAATGAAAAATATTTCTTCTCATTGTTCAAAAATAAGACTTACCATAGCTTGCACTTCCTTGCCACTGGCGCCAGTGCAGTACGAGTTCTTTATTAATGAGTGACAGCACTTGTATCCCCACTGGAAGTCCTTCCAGTAGGATCCCCAGACAGACTGCAAATGGGCAGATTGCATTGGGTTTTCAAAATTACAGCATTACACAACCAATGCCACACAAAGGAAGTCTCTCAAGAAAGCAAACAAGAGTTCTACAAACTAATGCGCCAATAGAAAGAGAAGCTACACAGTCAAACCTTGGAATATGAAACTCTAAAAAGTGAGGGTAAAGTTTAATACCTTCAAATACATAAACTTCAAACATAAAAGCAGGCTGGTTTACAAAAACCCTTTCATTTTAAAATACCCCTTTATTTTACAGCCTCTTCCATAAAATTCACGATTTGAAGATTTAGCAAAAATGAAGGTCACACAAAAAATATATGTAAGAACTTTTGAAAAATTATGCTAAAGATTCATTTTCTCACTTAGTTATGGAGGCTGTAGATGTTTAACATTTGAGTACACAAGCAATTTGTCAATGCAAACAACAATGTTTCAAGACATCTTTCCTTTCTGCTCCATGTGTTGCACTGCTTCTACATAATGCACAACAGCCTCGCTGACCAGTCTAAGTAAATCTATTTTGCAGATCACACTTCTGCCACGCTGCTCCTTTTAAACATGTTACACAAGAACTGACAAGACACATAACTTTTCTATGCACAAGAAGCCAATATTGTTGATATATTGTCAATATGCAAATAGCGGCCATCGAGTCCATTCTCATGGACTAAGTGTGTGCACTATGTACAGGGTGTTTCACCTAACTTGAACCAAGGATTTAAAGAAAGTGGTAAGTCGCAGCTCAATGAAAGCAATGGCATATGGTTTGCCATCATGTGGCACTACTTAGAGCATTTATTATATTCTGCTTAATTAGTTAGGTGAGATGAATTATGCAAAATTTTTAATATTCCCTTTAGGGCCAAGTGCACTTCGTTGCATTGTAGAGGGGATTCAGAAATGACCGATCCAATTTTTTGTGGCAACATACATCCTGCGTGTAATTTTTTTCGGTGTTAATAGAAAGCCCGCGAAATATGAAATAAAACTGTATGCTGCGCTCGTGCGCTATCATATTGCAGTGCTATAAACCATGCGTTGAGCCTATTGCTTATCAGGGGGCAACGGTGCTTCCTTTCCGTCTGCCACCTCCAAAGATGCTAATGCACTGCGAAGCCGATGCCTACAGCTGCGGCTGCTCACTTCGCCATGGTCCGCATGCATGGTTCTTTCACCTTAAGCATGGTTGAGAGCACTGCAATACAGTATGCTACAATTGCTACAATTGGCAAGCCGTGGTTTCTCGCCTTAGGTGCACAACTTGAAAAACTCCACATTATGCAATAGCTGGATGGTTTTGCATTTGTACCAAAGTTGAGCACTATTAAACACACTGTCTCTACAGGGGACTTTCACAAGTTGCAAAGCACAATAAGGTCTGGATAGCGCTACTAAGCTTAGATATTTAGAAGGATATACCTAAGCTTGCTTCCCAAAGGCTTGCCAGACACTTAGACTGGTACACAGGCATTTTATGAGACAATTTACTAGCGATTCTATTGAGGAGGAGCCCCTTGTTTGAGGAGCCCTGCGCACTGTACCAGCTGCTGTGGCTGACTCCCCAGTGATCTGTGCCATCAGCTGAAATAGACGTAAACCACAACCGAAAAAAACTGTTGGCGCGACAGTCTCTTTCAGACACCTTATCTCTTCTTCCCCTGTGCTCCAGATAGACTTGAGGATAAAGTTGACAAAACCCAGGCTATTTACCTAGCTGCCACTTTCCTGTGCCTGAACACGAACTCTTGTGGTCGCGCACAGTGCTCTGGAGCATCTCGGGCACAATTCAAGGCATTTTTACTGTTTTGGTGCTACTTGGCACAGCTGTGACACCCCTGATCATACATCAGTAATGAGTCGACTAGCCAGCCACTGTTAAATTTGAAAGCTGCTTTCAGCTTGCAGAACACCCGAGTACATTCCCACTCATGCGCAACCCCACGAGCATGAATGAAACATGCTCAGCGTGGACTGTGAGACCACGAATCGCACATTAACGAGTGTTGCACGGCACTGCCTGATGGTCTTTCTGCAAAGGCTACTGAATTGCACATGTGGCATGTGATGGTTTACATAAAACCCTAATATGCCATTTGTGGAAACCCCTGATCTACAAGACGAAAGCACAGCAACAGACATTTGCACTTCGGCATCCCATGGCCGGAGCCACTTATTGAAAGGATAGTGTCATCACTTTCTTGTGGAACATGCATATCGGGCTAGGAGGCCTTTTGCATTCTTGAAATAGTGTGGTGATCTGTTCTAGCCGATAATGAACAGCCACAGTTTGCACGAGCTATCTATACTTGCAGGGAGCAATACTGAGACGCACAGCTTAGCAATGTTTCTTCCACGGCATGGAATACCCTTCAGATTCAATGTCTTGTGTGACAGCAACTGCCAAAACAGTGCCGTTTCATGGGTGTTAAATATTTCCAACGACGCAAGAAGTGATCATATCCCCATTAGGCGAAGTGCACTTGCATGGGCACAACCTTCAATATACATCAAATGTGGCAGTGAATAGGAGTTGAATACAGGCATAGTACATTGCCATACTTTTGCGTGGGATATCCAAGGGGATGTTGCAACTGATCGATATAGACAACAATTTAAGATATCCAGGTTTGATATCTGGGATCAACTGTACTGCCCAAGGGACTTGAAGCCCATTAACAGCCATATGACAGATATGGTAGGACAATTTCTCACCTTTCCAACCATCATTGCGTTTCAAACTGAATTTATGCAAACTGTAACTTTTGATGACAAACTTGCAGTCTGCAGTAAGTAAGGTTGAAAAGTTTAGACTGTCATGTTCAAACTTTGTAAGCCAGAAACTTTCTGAGGGAGATCACACTAGTTGCCACCATGAGACCCTGTTGGTGCTATCCACCACCTGCCAACTATTAAGCAAGGGATTACATGTATGTACTCAACTGACAACAACATATCAGGTCTGCCAGGCTAGTCTGCAGCCAAGCGGATGCTCATCCCTGCAAGTTTGCTTGTGTTCTTAGTAGGGACAAAGAAGAATGCTGACATGTTCCCACAAAACGTATAACGAGGCAGAGAAGACAACTATTGCTCATGGTAATCTCAACCGATGCACCAATGTAGCATCAACTTTTTGAATTGTTTCATATAACCATTCACTCACTCCTGTCTGCACTACTTAGGGCTTGTGCAAAAGACTGAAGACACAAGAATATCCAAAAACAATAATTAAGAGAACTAACAAAACTAAAGAAAAGCGACTTACCGCATGGTTGTTAATAAGGACATGTTCCTCATACTTGGACCGAATGACAGGCTTCTCAGCACCACGAATCACTTCACCATGCCTCGAATACTCAACATAGTCCTCCTGCAGCATTGTGAAACTGTTAACTACAGCCAGGAAGACAAAGTTCAGTTAACATTTTCTTAAAAGCTAGAAACCATATTCACGTCCACTTGGTAAACATCACGAACCTGAATTTATCATAAAGAAGTAGCAAACGCTGAAGATGATTACAGCATGCATTTCCTATGTGTTAATTCCCCCTAAACAGCCCCCCCCCCCCCTAACCTAAAAAAAACAAAGTGGGAGAAAGACTGTGACATAGCAATCAATTTTGGTTTACGAGAGCAGCCCTAACAAGAACATCAATGCAGAAGAACCAGCGGTGAGCTAATTTCACTCCTTAGGTCATCATCACTGCACCACACTGTCAGTTGTGTTAGTTACCAATATTCACTTCAACAACTGCAATTCATAAAACAACTGCTTACCGTCTGGGCAAATATGAGCTCCTTTGGAGGCACCTGTAAGTGCTCTGCTCCACCATACTTTTCTAGGATGCTGTCCTTCATGGAGTGACGGAACTCCTCCTCCTTTGAAAGGAATTCCTTATTCAACAGTTCAGCCTTGGTGGGTTCTGCTTGCAAGTGAACATCCACACCTTTTTCGTAGGCCTGCCAGGCAAACACTGAGAAACATAAAATTAATGTTACAAAGCAATGCCAAATCACTTACCACTGCTCAGCACTCTCATATAGCTAAAACACACATTAAAAGGAACACTAAGAAAATAGGTTAAAATATATTCCTACACTGTTGCTTTTCCAGGCCAACAGCCGAGACTTTTAACCTTAACAAAGGTCAAAAGCGAGACTGATAGTGACATTACAATGAAATTCCTGCAATAGCTCTCAAAACCATCTGAGCAATGTTAGTTGGTAAGCTCTAGAGGGGAGTGAGAGGGTATGGCCAACACTCTGAATATTTCTTCCTGCCCCCAATTTCAACACACCTAATGAAAGTGCAGAATCATGCTCTGGGGTTTTATGTGCCAAAACCACAATCTGTTTATGAGGCACCATACTACCAACAAATTTATGCTCAATTTGAAGTTTGAAGCTCATCACATGGCAGCATGTAACAACTCACATTGCTGTAGCGCGACACACGGAGCTGTGAATAAACAATACTTTCTCACAGCTAACACAAGCATCCTGCAACTGAAAGGAGCAGTCTGCTCCTTATGTGCAGCCACTAATGTGAACCTCCTAAAGGCCAATCCGAATTAAATTTCGACCACGTAAAAAGTTTAGTTTCAGATATTGCAGATGTAGAGCAGGCTCTATGCAAAATTTTACGTTCGAAATGCAAGTGGATGCGTCATGAAAAGCTAGCAAAAAATAGACACTTCTGATGCTGTCAAAAAAAAAAAAATCGTATCTACTGCTCATCGATAGCGATGCATGACCTCCATGATTAGGCATCATCTATGTTTGCTCACAGCACGATAAAAAATATCAGAGGCGATGTGCTGGGATTTACGTCATGTCCGCTAATCACAAGGTGTGCATGTAATCTGCTTAGGTGCAGTTTAAAGGCTGCCAAAAAAAAAATTATACAATTAGCAGCCCTGTAGCTTTGTCAAGATTGCTACAATAGTATATACTAGTAATCTATTTAAGCCAAAGTGCAATTTCGTTGTAGCTAGTCAGGCTGTGCAGCCGGCCCACAAGTGCTGAACTTCTGTGCAGCAGAAATTTTGCAGCTGGGTTCACAAACGATGCAGTGAAGCCTATGGTGTTAAAGCCCCTTCAAGAACTTCAAGAAAGATTTTACAGTAATTATGCAGCCATGCTTACACTGAGCTTCTGCAATCTTCTGAGTGTCCCCACTGTACCGAACGAAGTTATCACCAGCAAAATGCAGCCTGGAAAAAAACAAAGAGAGACTGCCTATCATTAAGGAATCATGTACATGCACACACAAGAGAGCAGATAACAGCAGAATACAATAGGTGGCTGTTGCTTTCTTATTACGAACTCATATTATATTTTAGCAGCAAGTACGGCACAAGGAACTAAAGAAGAAATAATCTACAAGCACATTTTCTTGCTGGATATTTCAGGTCACTGCCAAAGATCACACGGCAGGATGCTTGAATGTACTATTCTGGCAAATAACATCAGTGAAAACAATCTATGCATTCAGGGCAGATGTTGGCGGAACAATAACATGCTCCCATAAAGCATCTTGTACGATCAAAATGAGCGAAAACCCAAGCTATCTCAAGAGGCGATTCATTGTAGGCCATTGTCCTGTGTTCAGGGCCAAATTCCGAAATTTATTGCAATCACCAACTCTCCCTGGCTTTTATGCTACTCTGAATATAAGAATCCATCACAGTGTAGTGCTACATTCCAGTTCAAGGTTAGTTCACACAGCTACTACAGGAAAAGGACACTGACATGACAGGTACCAATAAATTCATTGTTAAAGTCGGTATGCATGCACATGCATGTGTGTGTGAGCGAAAGACAGACAGACACATACATATGGTTTGCCTTTGAATGGCTTCATTCTTGTCAACTTACTCTTCTGGAGTCTTGTTCGAATTCTTGTACGGATTATCCCTCATGGACCGTGTCTTAGGGTCATAATAGGCAGAGTTTGGGTCCAGATTTCTCAGGTACTAAAAGGAAAGGATAAATTTACTTAGAAAATGATACACATTACAATTGTAACACAATTTATTCAGGTCTCTAACGGTGCTTTACATCATTGTTGGCTGAGTCTTGGTCTGAAAACAAAGCACAGTAAAAGGACTTTGGTAGATTAACATTTTCATTAAATCTATCCAGTGAAGATGAGTCCTGCTTGTTATGGCGAGTTATGCTGATACAGCCAATGACAAATGCTGCTCTTTCTGGGTAGGATAAATTCCACAGCTGAGAAGCTAGATTTAAAATTTTAGTTTCAGCTACACTTCTTTGCATCAAATGGAAACAAGTGAACCGAAGGTGTAACTTTGCATACTTGCTTTACATTGTACTTTTCCAGCCAAAATAACAGCAGTGCATTAAAAAAATGGTGACTATAAAGTAAAACTACGATTTTCTTGCAGCAGGAAGAAGGTTAAGAAATACGAACGGACAGATGTCGGCCACTGCCTTATAAGCGAGTTACTGAAAAAATATTCCAGTCTTATTTTAGGTTTGCATTAAGTGACCACCAGTTGTTTCCCAGAAACGTTTAGAGGTCACTAAGAACAGAACTACAAAGAGCAACATAGGCCTTCTTCCTACTCAATTGTCCAGCTATATGTTCCCTGTTAACATCTGCTTCCTCTGAGGAAGGGGAGCCAGCACATACTTTTAAACTCACTCCATGGCCTGGATGGCAAAGAAAATAATGTGCAAAGAGGTACACACCTTTGCAACATCTTCACGTATACGAAGGTTTCGCACAGTGATGCGCTGCTTGCTGTCCACTTTTGTACCAGGCATGTCTGCATTATCTGCATACTTGTCTTCATCACCATCTACTTCCTCATCACTGTCATCTCTCTGCAGGAGTACAACACAGTAGCATTACACTAAATATTTCAAAGACATAACAGGACTAACTGAAACAAACTCGGGAAGTGTAAAAACGACAATATACCAGAAGTTAAATTAGACACAAACTACAGAAAAAATAATGTCGGTGCCACAACAAAATGTCCAAATGAGCTAGATTTCTCAAGTTAACAAGCATTTTAAGCATAGAAATTGAGTACTGGAGGTTAAAAAAAGGCATGTGTTTACTAACTTCTATTTTTCAATGTTAGAGAAAGCTAAGAACTGTATGTAAAGTCTTTTCAGTGGTTAACCTGTACTAAATTAGCCCATTAGGAAGGTGAGCACCATTATTAATAATAACTTAAATACATTTACGAGGGTGCATGCAATGGAACCTTCAAATGTTCACTTTGCCTCATAACAGGTGTTTTGACTTGAAAAGCTCTTATGGAGGCTTGCAAAACCATTTATACTACAGAATTTAACATTGTTACTTTGTGCACGTGAATGGTTGCAATTGCATGGTTTTCTTCACTGTGTTCACTCTCATTGGAAAATCCTCGTGTAGAGCTTCATTTCCAAGATGAGCAATGGTGATGTACTACTATTTTGTTGCCGGAAAACATCACGAAACACGTCAATTTAGGCATTAATATTGCTACGCTGCAAAATTGAACATTCAGCTTGAAGTGTTTAACAACAAAGTAAAATGCAGCATGTTGGCCAAAATTACCTCTCGTGTACTGACACCTTCCAAGTTCAAGATGTCATGCTTCAGCTTGTCTTCCTTCAGCTGCCGTTTTGCCTGCAAGCAAAGACATACGAGTAAACTGTGTACCCTGTGCGAGGAAGACGTGTGATTAAATAATAGAGCGACCACAACATTACCTCTTCTACTTTCCTGTATTCTTCTATAACAGCCTGATAGCAGGCAGGGTCGAAACCATTCCATCTATCCCGCTTCCCATCATAGTCCAAATTCAAACCTGGCAGGTCTTTTTCATCAGGTGCAATGTCATCATTTGTAAACTTAGCACCAACTTTTCGAGGCCTCTGAACAAGCAAAGAGAATGTCCATGTATACAATTAGATACATTCAGAACAAGATCAGCACTCTTTTAAAGGGTCCCTGAAACGGTTTTGACAAATTTTGTTGACGAGTAGGGTGCCGCTACAGTAAAACATTTGCACCACAATTTAACTGTCTCACATTAAGAAAACAATGGACGACTACAAGTTACCCTCCTCCCTAGCCATGCTTTTTCTCCTCAACTCTTTCGTGATTGGGGCCAGGCTCCGCCTTCACTAGCTCTGCGTCATGATGTGATGTCGCGTCGTCTACTTCTGGTGTCTTGGAGCCAGCATGCGAAGCCTCTCTAACCTCTCCGCTAGCCGCCTGGCCATCGATCCCCAGCGAGAGCTGTCCAAGCAGTGTATTGTGCGAGCGTTCCGTCACAATGACGCGCATGTCCGTTACTCCAGTAACTGCAGAAGTGCTGGGTCTTTCGATTGATGGGTGGAGGCGTAAACTAAAATACCTTCATACTACTACCACTGTGAGGAAGGGGTTTTAGCGTAAACGTGAGCAGCCTGAACAGTGCAGCTACCTGGTGGTACAGAGCTTAACCAGCCAAAAACCAAGCTAACATTCCTTTAACTGAGTGTAAAACATTTTTAAGCACTTAAAAAGATAGTGTGTTCATGATTACACTGCTGTTTAAAGTGTACACCAGCAGCAAAGTAGAATACACTTGGTTACTGCTATATTAGCTCTGTGTTTGTCTGGTTCAGCTCTGTACCACCAGGTGGCTGTACCCTGCAGGCTGCTCACGTTTGCGCCTCTAGCCATACGGCAAAATGGCCAGTCTACCTGCGTTTACCGGAATACCAGACGCGCTAAAACCCTCTATCGTAGTAGTAATACTGTGATGTGAACTGACGGCCTCAAACGCACACATCCTGGTGCCGATCAGATATGAAAGTCCGATACACTGCAGCCATTCCACTCGCCTGTTGCCTTGCAAAGGGACAAGATGTCACAGCTTGAATTGTCACCAATCGCTAGGTTTGCAGACCACAACACAACAAGGGTGATGCATGGTCCTTGCAGAGAGATCTCGAGATCGACACTGACTGCACAGCTTGCATCAACACGGAGCATGTTGTAACACAAGCAGACAACACTTGCTGTGTGCCTGCAGTGTTTGAGTGCTTACTGTCGTTATGTAATCTCTTTCTGCTACTTTTTTCTTTTATACAAACACATAACTAACATTCCAACAATTACAAACATTTGTTCACCATAAAGTTGGAAAAATTATCGATGACACAATGTGGGCAGTCAATGAGATCGCTCACCCGACTGACGTCATGCATGCCCACTACGTAGGTGGTAACAGGGCAAGTGAAAATTCAGGGAAGTGGCACAGCTGCGATCGGTAGCGATGCAAATTTTTTAAAAACTTGTAATAAACACTTTACGCAGAGTGCTTAAATGTGTCAATCATTAATGATCAGAAGGGCCTACCCTAATGACTCAGTACACTTGTACAAAATTATCAAAAACATCTCAGGGTCCCTTTAAGATAGAAAGAACATAATACAAAAAGCAGCCCTTGCAGAGAACAGCCTTCACGAACGTACATAATCACTTAGGATATGTCGGAATGTGATGCAGAAGGCACTTTTCTATAATGAATTACTTTATTGGCAGCCTTTTCTAGAAACTCCACTCATATGTTCGAATATGCAGCTCCCCCGTGCCTTCCACGAGTTAAAACTTGCAGTAGCATGTGCAAGTTACCTCTAAGCAATCCTTCCGCTTGTGGGTCAGGGCACCGCAGTTTTCGCAGGCACCTTTTCTATACTTGGTTGCTCTAGCATCCTGGAAGAAACAAATATATATATATATATATTGCAAAGTGAGGGTCTTTCTGGCCCACCAGAACTCTTTCTGGCTCAAGATTTCATTCAGAAACGTGTTGCTTACGAATTCTCCCCGAGAATAGTAGTCGCTTATTCGACTGAATTCCCTCTGCTTCTCGGGCTGCGGGCGCTGGTGCTTCAAAGTGGGTCCTTTTGCCCCAAAGTACCATGGTGCCGAAGATATATACTGAGGAATATGCGGGTTGATGTCTCTGCACAAAACGCGAGTAGGCAGAGTCAATCAATATCGCCAAGTCTGAGCTAGCATTCACAGTCCGTTCGGTGTGCACATGAAAATCCCACTCGGAAACTTACTTTCCCTCCTCATCGACAGCGGCTGGTGCTGTGCCAGCCTTCCTGGCCTCTTCAAGCTCTTTTGCCTTCCTCCAGTCCTCTCGTGACTGTTTCTTAGGCTCGTCAACCTCCTTGCTCTTTATGATCTCCGAAACGGGGAGATTCGTCTGATTCATTTTCTTTGAGCAGTGCTCGTCGTCAGTCTGCCGACATTCAAATACTTGCTGGAATACAAATAATCGGCTAAGTCCACAGCAATGCAAGTGGCAATGAAGAAAGTACGCGTTATGACTTGAAAATGTAACCATCTGAGCCCGTAATAGATGTAAATCAAAGGCGACATGCAGGTAAAAAGCAGCGTCAACAGGGCTTCGCTGGCGGTCATGAAAAGCAAGCTTGAATTCAAAGCGCCATGACGGCACTGTTGAAAGCAAACCAGCATTAGTATCCTCTACGTACTAACTCAAGGTCATTTCTGACGTAAACAAAAGCATTTTAATCTAATAACCTATCAAACATATACTTACAGTGTTTACTACGACGATTGCTATCCAACAATCGCGAGACAACTGCGCACGTATTAAATCCTACCGGACCCAAACAAAGCTTTTTGCTGTCCTTTTTACATCTTAAAGAACCCAAGCTTTAAATTATATACAATTGTTACCAGTTACTATGTGATTATCTAACTTGATAATTATTAAATACTAAAATTACCTTTTGCGAGACCACTTACATCACTAGACATGCTCCATACATTCGAGACTGCGGCTTATTAATACGCGATAGAGTAGTGACGCAAACGCGCGTGGTAGGAAGTACTAGAAATAATATAAATGGAAGTCTGAAAACTGGGATGAATGAGATTTGTTGGCATGCGAAACTTGACTAACTTGACTCTGTGGATGCTTTGGGCTTCTTGTAGCGCTGGTGGTAGCGCATATGAGCTGAAAGTTTCGGCAACGTCTGCGTGCGAGAAAGAACTGTCGCAGATATGATGGATCGGCGTTTTCTGATCTTATACGGCAGTCAGACAGGAACTGCTCAGGATGTTGCCGAAAGAATCGGTAGGCAAGCGAGGCGGTATAGATTTTGCGTCACTGTATCGGCTATGGACGATTATCCTGTAGCGGAACTGATCAAGGAAAAATGTGTTTTGTTTGTCTGTGCTACGACAGGACAGGGCGAAGAGCCCGACAACATGAAACGTTTCTGGTCGTTTCTCCTACGGAAAAGCTTGCCCTTGAATTCGCTGAAGACGATGAACCAGTCCGTGATCGGCCTCGGTGATTCTTCTTACTTGAAGTTCAATTTCACTGCGAAGCGCCTGCAAAGACGTCTGGCCCAACTGGGTGCCAATTGCTTGCTCGACCCTTTGTACGCCGATGAGCAGCATGAACTGGGCACCGACGGGATGCTAGATCCGTGGCTGGGGGAATTCTGGAAAATCCTCTTGAACTTGCACCCGCTTCCCGTCGGGTGCTTGCCAATCAGTGAAGAACTATTGCCGGCGCCGAAATACGGAGTCATCTGCGAGACGGCATGCGCGGACGGTCCTGGAATCATATACGAGAAGTTATTTGAAGCCACTGTAATCTCCAATCAGCGTGTCACTAGCCTCGACCATTTTCAGGACGTACGACTTCTTAAGTTAGATATTCAAGGTTCGTGTTTTTTCCCCCCCTATCTTTATCTTTCTTATGAGCACTATGCGAAGAAGAAAGACGAACAATAGGGTAAAAATGTCGTACTTCTCATGTAATTATGAACATTAAATATATGCAATATATTTAGACCCAGAATATTGAAGACACAAAAGGACGATTCATTATGGTTGAATACAGAGAAATAAAGTATACATGACACAAAACTTGTGCAGTTTCGAAAACAAAAAGAGGTAAAAATAAGAACGTAACACACATACAGAAAAGTCTGCATGAATATAATCATAAAATATATAATCGTTGTATTCATCTGTTGTTAGGAGTGTGGTTCATGTCTTCAGACATCTTTCTTTAACATTCCACCACACATTTCGCTGCTGAGCACAAGGTTGCAAGTTCAATGGGAGCACAATGCAAAAACATTTGTGTGCATGTTGAAGAACCTCGGGCGGTCGAAATTAATTTGAAGCCCTCCAGTGCGGCACTAATGCACTGTGCACTTTCAGGGTGTTAAACCCAGCAAATTTTAAGATTGTCATGCATCGCATTTCTTTATAAAGTTAGGCAAGAGAGTGAACCATCTGGGAAAAATATGTTGACAGCTAAACAGGAGAACATGCTGGCTAGAGGCATGTATGAACATGGTAATAAGCATGGACATTGCGCGTTGTTAGGGATGTCTGTGAGAACTTTCACTGTTATTGAATTAAGAGTAGGGCTGGATCTATTAACCTCTCAATTAATTAATTAATGCTATAAGTGTGATTAACTTTTACCTTAGTTATTTAACATAGCATGAGCGAAATTGGCCAGGTGTCAGTGCCGATGTCCCCACTTCGCTATTTCAACAGCAAGGGAGAAGACCACAGACTGAGTGTTCCGGCTAAGACTGCACCTGCCCATTCATGTCTCTCAGAAGTCAGGACAAAAGCCATCCATGCGTCCTGCACTTCAAGTTGGCAGGACTATTGGTGCAGTGAATAGCTCAAGTCCTATGAATTTGTCTTAAGTGAGTTGACATGCTTGATATATGGACACTCTAGCAAGGTGTCGCTGATGTGATATTAAATTGTCTGTTTATGTACAAACAGCATGTTTGAATTTTTTTATCTGATGTACAAAAATCTGCAAATCTGATTCATCATTTAGTAAATTAAATAAAAGGCTCTGATTAATAAGCTTAATATTTTTAGTCAATGCCCAGCCCTTGTTATGGGTAATGCCTTTACAATTCATGTCATTCTTGCTTAGTGCAATTTTTTGTTAACTCTTTTCCAGACACCAAACACAATAACGGGCCTCGTCACAGCCCAGGCATAGACCACACCAGCCTCATGGAAGACATTCTTAAGTGAGGCTAGTGTAGTCTGCATGAAAAAAAAAAGAAAGGAATGACTTGTTATGAGTTGATGTGCAACAAGAGCATTAACCCCTTATAATACTGTCATGATAGGTAGTAGAACTGAATCAGTTTCTGCTTTTTATTTTCCTTTCCTGCCAACAGATTCTCAAATCACTTTTGAGCCAGGCGATGTGGTGGTGGTCTACCCAGAGAACTGCGAAGAGGACATCGAGGAGTTTTTCAGGCTCTTCAGCTTCAAGGCTGACATGTACTTAAAGGTCACACCAACAGAAGAAGGCACACCACTTCCAAACTTTTTATCAGCACAGGTGTCAATTAGAGAATGTGCCCAAAAATATTTTGACCTTACATACATTCCTAAGAGGTAAGCTCTTCCACAAATTTATGCGATTTGTGATGTGGTGGTGGTGAAATTGCAGTTGTGTGAGGAAAGCAAAGGCAAAAACCATTTATTCTGAATATGTGCCAAAGTGTCCCTTGCCTGCTGATGTAACCATGGCATTATGCAGCTAAGCATGAAGTCGCTCAGTAGTGCCATGCCAGTGTTTCATTTCCAGGCATGGCAGCTGCACTTTGACGTGTACAAAATGCAGAAAAGACATATGTGCCGAGATTTAGGATGGAATTAAGAGGCGAGATGCATATGTGCCTGATGTCTTTAAGTTTTAAAGCTGTAGCTTCGCTCCTTTAAGGCTTTACTAATAATGCATATTGTAGTAACTGGATTAGCTTGCTTCCTAGCTTACATCATCTGAAGACAGCACTGAGCAAAAGTACAGCAGTTTTTTGTTGATAATGTATAAAACCACTGATTGTTATGAAGAAGCTGATTTAACCATGATTGGTGTGGACTGCTCAGAAGCTCTGATTGCTGGTCAAAGTATATGCTTAAATTTAGCTTGTTTGTTGTGGATTTGTAGACTCTCTGATTAAAGGGGCCCTGAACCACTTCTGTTCAAAGTTTACAAATGCATTTGTAGTTAAATTAGACTACTTCAGAAATACTTTGCCACAAGAAAATTCTTCAATGCGTTCAGCAGAAGTGGAGTTATTGGCAAACATACCGCTTGCAGTGCTTAAGCTCCTTCTTCAATGATTTGCACTGTGAAGGCTACGGCAGAGGCAGTGTGCCCACAATGCTCCACCTACTGAACGTCAACGTGACTCACAGTTGAAATTTGATTATGGATGTTCACGTAGACACCACTATTTCCGATTTTGGCACCTACGACGCGCCAAACGTGCCAAACACGGTTGTCCTCAGCGAGCCACAGTGCACTCATCCAGTGGACTTATCGCGGCACCCCACGGCGGCCGCAGTATCTACCACAGTGTGCAGCTGCAGTGTTACAGACCGCAGCTACTTGCAACTGCAGCGTTTGGTTTGTGCACGACAGGGCTAGAGCGTGCACTCACACTTATAGTCTGACTGTGCTAAGTGGTGCAAACTGGCTTTGTCCTGCACCAGCTTGACCGACAGATAGTAGCCACATCCAACTTGCACATTTTGAAGCACTATCAATAGCTCAATACGAAGCAAAGCCTGCCAAGGTGTGTAACCAGGAGTGGCCAGGAGTGAGCGCGCGCTGTGCATGGGTGCATGTGTGCACATGCGTGCATGTGGTCTGACCTTAAGTTTTGCATGGTTCGAGGCTTGTTGAGTGTTCAAAACTAGTCGAAATTAGTGAGTCTCAACAGCTGCGACACCAATAAGCAGGGTGGCCAAAGTTTAGTTACTACGCGGGTGGTCGCGGCCGAGCATGAGCAGACAGTTGTCGGCTTCTTCTAGAAGTATGTCGAAATATGAAAGCTGATTTTCACTTACTTCAGCCTGTTTATTAAACTGCATCAGTAAATACACACAGCAACAGTAGGAAGAAGTGTATTGATGCAAACACCTTTCTTGATTGATGTTAGCTATTAGCTATTGGCCAATAGCAGCCGCGTATGGTAACCTGTTATATTATGAAATAATGTGTCGAGAAAAGAGTGAGGAGCAAGTTTCTGTTGAAAAGAGGGTGTTTGAGAAATAGGTGACTTAGCGCTCCGTATGCGAGATCTACGCACCGCGCACGATTGCAAAATTTGGCTGAGATGTTAACAATAACGTATGCTATCCGCAGACTGTTTTTTGACCTAGCTGGAGGGATGGTTCAGGGCCACTTTAATGTGAACACTGCTGCCAGTTCTACAACTCAGCTTAATACACTGCATTCTTTTTTTAATGTGGAAACTTTCAATAAGTGAACGGCAGGCACAGCAGCTGTGAAGAACACGCAAGAAAAGTTCAGACTGCACAAGGTTGTTTACTTTGAATTCTATAACTGAAAACAATTAAAGAAGTAGCAAACTCTTGCATAATCTGTAACATATTATTAAGAATATGAAACCAGAATAAAAAAAAAAGAAAAGGACAGAGGCAATGAAGCAGACAGAATGAATGCTGCACTTAAAACTGTTAGTTTATTTGAGGAAAACCACAAGCTAACGTTTTATGCATGCGCCAGACCATTGCAACCACATCTAACTCTATTCAAACTTCAAGTGTTGCTCTAGATACTTGCGTTCTTTAACAGTGAGTATAACAGACAGGTCACTGACACATACTCCAGAGCTGTATTTTTTAATGAGGTACGCTTCCAGAATCTTGCGTTCCAGAGTTGTCCTTCCCCTCCCGATCACACACACATAATTAAAAATGTAATTTATCTTTGTTCTGCTGCAGCACCAAGCTGGAGGTTAAAGTTGACTCATAATTATGTTTGATGGGGCCTGTAGTTTGACCCAAAGCACTCTTCTTTGCATCATGAGGCCTTTCGAAAAATACAATCCACCACACAGCAGCATTTCATGGCTATGTTCAATTAACATCTGTCTCGGAACTCCAGAAAGGCAGCATTTTAACACGGCGGTTATAACATCTCCTTTCCTTCTAGGTCATTCTTTGAGATTTTCTGGCACTTTGGTAACAATGACCTTGAGAAGGAGCGCCTTCGCGAGTTCAGCACTACTGCTGGCCAGGAGGACCTTGTGGATTATGCCATCCGGCCACGACGGACTGTGCTGGAAGTGTTTGCTGACTTCCCCCACACTACAGCCAATGTGCCACTAGCGTACCTTTTTGATTTGATTCCACCCATACGTCCACGTTCATTTTCTATTGCAAACTCACTGTTCTGCCATCCAGGACAGATACACATCTTGGCAGCCATTGTAAACTTCTGCACCAAGCTCAAGAAACCTCGCAGGTATAGTGAATAGGTTGAGTCAGAATGGTCTTGTGATGCCTGATTTCATAGCTGCTGAGATATTGCAAATCAAGGCAGGGAAATGAACAGTCATTTGTGCAGTCACATAAAACTTTTGGATACCTTTATAAACTATTTTGTGGAAGCGTAGGAGTGCCACTGTTATGGGCTATCAACACTGGTGTTTTCTAATTGTACCAGCCAATTCACAATGCTGTGGTCAATTAGCATGGATGAAAATGGTTTCACAGATGCATTCAGTGTTAACAACCCCATTAACGTGGCCTCACTGCTCAAAAAATTGAAAAAATTGCTCCCATAACATTCAAAAATTGCAGCAAACTGAAAACAACATCTTATGTAAGTTCAAAGTGCAGTTTTGTAGCTGATGCAGTGGTAGCTGGGCCGATGGACGAGGCGTGTTGTGACAATACATCTTGTTGACTGACTGATGTGATGCTTTGTAAAGCATAGTCATCATGCATATGACAATATTGTGGCTGAACGAAAGCCAATATTGCATTTAATTGAAGAACATGCAAGAAAAGTTCAGATTGCACAAGGTTGTTTACTTTGAATTCTTATTGGCAGTTCTTATTTTTATTGACAACCACCTTTTGGTGAAATGTTAAATGGTTCCCTAAAATTACTTTCGTCATAATTGGGAGAATGGCATATACATTCCTCACCTCAGTGAAGTCATCTATACCTTCTACAGAAGTGGAAGAAAACATGCACAGAGGTATGATTTTAATCAGCAGAAATGGTAAATCAATATGATACGTTTGTAGATTACTCAGTTTGCTAGAACGGATCAACAGTGAGTTAACAAGGGAAGTTCCAGCCAAGAGCCAACATTTTATTAAGGACACTTCTTTTCGTTGGCTCTGGACTGTGGCTTCCTTTGTTTGCTCATTGCTGATCAGTTCAAGCCTCCATTTTTCCGTGGCCCCTTTGTACAGGGGACTGTAGACGGTGATAACAAAAGAATGCAGTGGCTAATGCGCTGCTGTCCAACCTGGAGTGTTACCTAGTCTTGCTCACTCAGGCCTCGGCAGAGGTGAGCTTTCATTATATGCGTCTTTTAGGAATTATATATAAGAGTAAGGAGGCACAGTAGAGAGGTGCACTGTGGTTTTGTGGGCAGAGCTTGTAATGAATTCTTAGGTTGTCACTGAGTACAGGAGCACCTTATTAGCCCTTAAAGGCCAATTTTGGACAGCATAAAAAAATTTGTGTCAGCTAGTGCAGGTGTAGAGTAGGCTCCATGCAAAATATTACATTTGAAATATAAATAGATGCTTCACGAAAGGCTTGCAAAAGTAGACATTTTTTTATACCAAAACTGAAGAAAATACTGCCATTACCACTCACAGGGAGTGATGCATGACTCTGAATGCACAGCATCTCATGACATCTAAGATTGGGGGCCACCCGTGGCTGCCCACAGTGCACTGATAAGCCTTTGAGGTAACATGCTGGGACTTACGTCGTATCCGCTAACCGCTGTGTACATGAATAATCTGCTTAAGCGCTATTTATACACTGCTAATAAGGACATTTGACGATTGCTAGCTCCGCAGCTTTGCCAGAGTCATTTCAATAGTATATACTAATCATTCATAACCAATTTAGCCAAAACAAAATTTTGTAGTAGTTGGCCTTTGATGTTCACAAGTTCCTTTACTAAAGCAATGCACTTGTGCAAAACCATCAAATTTTTTTCATGTTTAAGCAAGCCCTTTGTTATCACAGAAAAAAATGTGGTAAAAGCGGCAGCACAAGCTCTTTTGCAAGTTTGTGTTGTAGCAGTGACTTTCTTCTTTATCTATGAACAGTTAACTTGTCTAAAGAAGATTCTAACAAACTGCCATCAACATAGCTCAATTGGTATATGCAATCACACACCTCGTGGGCGAGTTCTGGGTTCGGCTCCCCTCTGGAGGCAAAGAAGCTCTTTTGCAACTAGTTTGAGTAATAGAAGTAGGGACTTTATAATTTAAAAAGTAAGTATTTGCGTTCCAGTTATCAAATGAGCTCAAATGCATACAGCCATAAAGGGACATCAAAGAGCAACACTAGTCAATCTAAAGTTGTAAAGTATTCTTTCTATAAACTGTTGAGCATTTAATTGGTGAGAAAAGTTGATTACAAGTGGCGGAAAACATAGCGAAAGATCCCTTTCTTTAACTTAGTTCCTAAACTGCAGCCTTCATACAACATGCAGTGTGATGTCGCATATTTCAAAGTAATTTTGTGTATTTCAGTCATTTTCATGCAGAAAAATATTCTCAAAACTTGCCAGATTGAGTATTGGTTCCCCTAAAAGTGTAGTGTAATCGTTCTTTATCTATGTACTGTTAACTAGTCTAGAGAAGATGCTCCCATCCTTTTGCTCTATAAAGGTGTTTTCTCTCTCTCTCTCAAACATAGCTCAATTGGTGTAGCATCGCACGCATCATAGGAAAGTTTTGAGTTCGACTCCTTCTAGTGGCAAAGTTGTCTTCTCTTGCCTCTATCTTTTTTTCTCCTTTATTAATAATATGAAGTTTATTGTAAATTTAACTCTCACAATTAACTATTAAAGGTAAAAAGAAAAAAAATTCATTCCACTATGCTTTCCTTAGTTTCATTATCAGTTGGCTGCTTATGGTTGTTACTGCTACTAAAAACTGATCCCGTCAGTTTCCCTTAGTTGTCACACTCAGAGTAAATAGAACGCTTCACATCTGAGAACTCACAAAGCCGTTTTCTGTGATCAGAAAATGAATTTAAATACTCAGAGATAGTGTTCAGGCTCAAGAATATCAAAGCAAAAGGCAGTGTGCAAAAGGACCTATATTACAGGTTTTCCTATAGGAAGTAGGTTCTCCATGACATTAAAGGGTAGTTGTAAAGACTGCTTTGGGCAGAGTGACAATACTGAGATCAAGGAGTCCTGATATACCTGTCTCAATGCAGGGGCCTTTGCACTAGATTTTTGGCCAGCCTTGATCCTTCCAAAGGGACAAGAGTGGCCATCACCACAAAGAAAGGCAGCCTTCGAATGCCCCCTGATGGTGTTCCTGCCATTATGGTGGGACCAGGGACAGGGTGTGCCCCTTTCAGTGGCATGATCCAGGATCGTGCTCAAAGGGGCATTGCTAGGAACCTCCTCTTTTTCGGCGCCCGCAATGCTAAAGGAGATTTCTTCTTTGAGAAGGAATGGACCAAGCTTGTGGCCATGGGACTACTTGACCTGGTGACTGCATTCTCAAGAGACCAGGACCACAAAATGTAAGACATAAATAATGATATAAACATTTCAGCTTGCTAATTTCAGCTTGTATTATGCAGCATTAACGAACTCCAAAATACTGATGTCGAAAGCACAGTAATATGGAACAAGTGCCCATGTGGCCATCATTGTTTTGTATTCTGCTTTTGTTATTATTACTTTTTGTCTGCATGCTTACAGTTATTTGCTCATGCAACAGAAGTTGTGGAGAGACAAAAACTTATTCTGCTCTACAGCTTTTCATTAGACAAATGGGGCTGTAATTAGTAAAAAACAAATGAAACAGTATGGTCACAAAATACAGTACACGTTATGCAATGAGCTCATTGCTTCTGACTGCGTGTGTTGGTAAGTGCTTCAGAAATGTGTTATCATCTGTTGCCAAAAATTCACAGACATTTACTCTTCCAAGCATACATACATTTTGCTAGCATGTAGCTATTAGACACTATAACTGTGACTTCCTGCCTTTTCAGATATGTCCAGCACCGAATCAAAGAGCATGAAGGCAAGATTTGGAAGCTGCTGTGCGATGGTGGAGTCGTGTACATTGCCGGTAATGCAAAGGACATGGTACCTAGTGTGCGGGATGCCCTCAAGACTGTTGTCAAGTCTGGTTCTCTTACAGAAGAAAATGCTGAGGAGCTTCTAAAAAACCTTGAAAAATCTAAAAGACTACAAATAGAAGCCTGGTCTTAGCATATCTGTTATTTAGTGCTTTTAGATATAGGTGTGGCAAGAGACCACAACAAATGTTCCAGAGTTGTTCAAATGAAACATGGACTTTTATTGTGGTAGTGGCTTTCTTCTGCCTGAATGGCACTGAACCATTCAGCTTGAACTCCATTGAGGCGCTTGTCTCAATGCAAGAGGTGTTAAAGGGTTACCCTGCAATATTTTCTCATATTGGTAATAAGTATGCTTAGTCACTAGACAATATTGTCATGTGGGTAATATTTCTGTACATGCAGCAGGCAACCTATAGTTTGATTTGAACTTCCTGAAATCTCTGCCACTTTTTGGGTTTGTTCCTGCATACTCTTAAAAACAGTAGCTTTTGATCAGATATTTAGACTTCATGACTAAGCAATGCCTCCGGCAGAAGAAAAAGTGGAGAAGTTGCATCACTAATAGGGTCGTGGCCTTATTTGGTGGTAGAGGTTGATTTCACTGTGCCAGTGCTATGGCTTTCAAGATAGGTGCCATAGATGCAGAAACAAAGCATTGCACTACATGATTTCAAGGTCATGCCTATACAAAAGCTCAGCTTACTGATGGGCAGAGCAGGGCAGGTATTGTTCTTTGTGGGCACAGTGGCAAAGCTTCGAGTGCAATGATAAAACAATAATAAGAAAAATAAAGGCCATGAAGGAGTGGCAGTGGCTGCATTTCTGATTTCTGATAACTCTATTCATAGAACTGTATTGACATGCATACATTATCTTTTTCTGGTGAACATTTTTCTCAATGATAAACAATGATAAAAAAAGAAAAAGCCTTGAAGGAGTGGCAGTGGCAGCATTTTTTATCTTTAATAACTCCATTTAGGTAACCGTATTGACATGCATACATGTTTATCTTTTTCTGGTGACCATTTTTCTCTTGCTAACCACTGTTACAAAGTTATTGCTTTGAACAAGGCGTGCCATCAGGTATCAGAACTTTCTCGAATGTTGTCATAAATTCTGTAGCGAAAGAATATTGTCTAATTATATTGCATGCACAAAGCAACTAGTGGTGTACATTCTGAAACATACATGAGCACCAGCGATTACGCTGGAATGTATGATAAATGATGTATAAATAGCCGATGCACTTGACCCTTAGATCAAATTTTGATGACCGACAATTGTGCTCACTGCTATCATTGTGATATAGAAACAGACAAATCAAGCATGAGAAAACATAGGCAAAATCAATTGTCATGTGTCATTTAAATGTAGAAATAGTAAGGTAAAGGGGAAGTGAAAGTGGACAAAAAGATAGCTTGCCACAGGTGGCAGCCAAACCCATGTCTTCTGCGTTATGCATGCTGTGATTTACCAATTTAGGTTCCTCTAAAGAAGAAGCTTTAGCTCGGAACATATGGGAACTGAGAAATCATTTTTCTTGATTAGGTTTGTTGAATTTAAGAGAAAAAGTTTAATCTAGTGACTTTTTCAGGAGATCCTTTATTTATGCCATAAGTTTTCGTACAAAAATTATTCAAAATCGTAAAATTTAGAAAGACCAACTATCAAGTTTGCAGCTCAGTAACTATGCAATGAAAAACAATATCACAATTCTGTAGACTGCTCCTAATACTACATCTAAAGCGGGAAAAATTGATGTATTATACACCTCTCTAAAGTATACCACCAGTTTGTGAGTAGGTGTTTTGCAAAACCCTTGTAAACAAAACAAAGCTGTAAATTCATATATCATATGTGTTTACCTTAGATGCTGTAACGGATGCAGTCTACATAACTACGATATGTGTTTTTGGCACTGAGGTATGGATTTGGAAACTTCATGCTTCAGCTTTTTTTAAGCTTTCCATTTTCTGGAAATTTTGTAAAAAATGGCAGGCCTTAAACCAAAATTCTGCTTGCTTGAGCCATAAAAATTTAGCTTTCTATCTCAAATGCAACAAATTTCATTCAGATCGGTCCAGTGGTTGTCTCATAAAAGTGTATTTACATGTATTTGAATAGGAGGAATAGGCGTTGGCCCCAAGCTAAAGCTTGCTCTTAAGGTCGCTAGTTTGCAATAACAAGTCATCAAATCTGGCCTGTGAGAATTGCAATTGAATTTGCAACAATTGCCCTAAAAAAGTAATGTTCTTGTTATTTTATGCTTTTTGTACCTTTACCTCACCAATATCCCAGCAATTTTTTTACTGTTCTCTACCATATATTCATTCACCTTTCACATATTCTACCTTTAAAATTTGAGGTCTTGGGCAGGCTAATTACATCCTCAGTTTATTTATAGATGAATACTGCAACATTGTAATGGAACATGCTCAGTAGTTTCTATGGTAATTACGCATACTACCAGTAACTTCAAATACTACTAAAATAGTTATCAGTAAATTTTTTATGATGGTTTGTGCTCATGCACCCAAATCTGCCTATGAACAGTAGGACACTGTCCTTTGGAATATCATAAAACTTTTCCCTTTTGATTTCATTCTTAAGGTTATATAGCTGGCCATAGTAGTGTTCCCAATTTCCTTATTCCTCATCAACTAGCTTTGTTTTTCTTTCCACCAATCAGTTTGTTTATTTAATTTTTATTACATTGATAAACTCGAGTTAACTGTTTTGCCCAGTCTCTTCATGACTATGTTCTGGCTGACGGATGAGCACACTTTCTAGTTTGTGTATAAACTCCACTGCTGATGATGGCCCAAGCAGCCACAACCCTTCCAGGAGTAGGTTATAATCCAAACAAAGGATTGTAACCTGTGGGGTGGAGCAGAATTATTAAGACTGTCTTGTTGAGAAAATACCAAGCTAAGAGCGCACTGCACCTGCACTAAAATAGAAAGTAATGCAGTTCAGTGATCTTTGAGTGCACACTTTCTTATGTGCCATACTGAGCAGTCTGTAGGGCCCAGGTATAATTGGAATTTCTTAATCGCTGGGTCCCCCGATTAAAACATTGTTGCCCTCTGCCAGCAATGGGCTAATCAATTGCAGTCTCACGTCTGTGTTAGCTGCATGAAGCACTCTGTACACATCTTCTCGCCCGCACTACATTAACAATTTAATCCGAACACCGCTGGGCTAGAGTCCCTGTACTCTAGGGTAAATCGAGCTTTGACCGGGGCGCATTCTGCACGCACCCAGATCGCTGGGCACCTGGCGCATGCGTGTGGCGCACGCTCCTTGGGCCACCGGATGCTGTGGAATGGGGAGGGGATCAACCGCAGTGCGACTTGTCTCCTTCCCCGTCGACCACCTGAAGCCGGCGCATGATGGCGAGGAAAAGGTATTCCGGGCCCGCGAGCGCACCCTAGCGCACCATCTGCCGCTATGCCCGGAGGGTGGGCGAAATTCATGCGAGGGGGTTGCGCGGCCAGCAGCTGACGCGGGGAGGGGCTGTGGTGGCGCGCACCTGGCACGAGCAACGCACGTGGCGCTCCGCAGACGCAAAAACAGCCACAACGCCGGTAGCGCGCCCACGGGTGCCACTTGGGTGCAGCACTTCCATCGAGAGTGGCGCGCGCGCGGAGGAGAAAAATGCGCTGTTTCTCGAAGCGTTTGATTGTATCCGCCGCATGGCTGTACGTGCCTTCTCTGTGGCGTGCCTTCGAAGACAGTGAGCTGACGCGAACAACCCTTCAGTTCACTGCGGATATCTGTACGCGCGCGGCGTAGGACAAAAGCATACCCGCCGCGGTGGCTTAGCGGCTATGGTGTTGCGCTGCGAAGCACGAGGTCGCCGGATCGAATCCCGGCCGCAGCGGCCGCATTTGGATGGGGGCGAAATGCAAAAACGCCCGTGCCCCGTGCATTGGGGGCACGTCAAAGATCCACTGGTGGTCAAAATTAATCCGGAGTCCCCCACCACGGCGTGCCTCATAATGAAATCGTGGTTTTGGCGCGTAAAATCCCAGAATTCAGGACAAAAGTATTCAAGGCCGATGCGAACGGAGGACAAGACTGATCCGTATATTTCAAGAAAATTCGCTCCGCCGTTCAAAAACGGAAGAGGTAGAGTGTGCAGGTAGGCTCGCGCGCTGCCATTGTGTTGACGCAGTGTTACTACGGGCGCTGTCCGCTCTCCCCGAGTGGATTCGACGAGTGCCGAAGCTCGGGCAGCGGCTGCACAGAAGCTCGTCCGAGAGCGAGCATGCGTGACCCGCGTCATGAAGGGGGCCGTGGAGGGAGAAATGACAAGCGTCGAGTACCCAAATTCATTCATCGAAGGCTGCAAAAAAAGAAGAGGAAATGCGCCAGAGGGGTCACGACCGCCATGCGCCCCTGCGAACAAACCTCGTGCGGCCCTGTGCTTTCAGTTTCCAGAATAATCAAGGAGACGTTCGCGCGCTTCGGAGAAGGCGGAAAGGCCTGGCAGGAGATGGCGACTACAGTAATTTGCAGAGAGAGCTATAGAGCAATATAAAGCAGTAGTCACTGGAGTAGCCTACTTTTCGCGTGGATGCATGGTTGTTCAGCACATCCACGTAGTCGGAGCGGTCCTGATGGGCCAACTCCCGCCGCAGTTTTTCGCTGGTAAAATAAATATGGGGGTTGCCTCATTTGTGGCATAAGATTCTTTTATAACCTTTTGTATATATACATATAAATCGCCACGAAGAACTTCACGGACACTACGATAACGTGGATATCTTTGTCGAATAAGAAAAAATCGTCTCGTGAACTATGCGAGCGCTCGAAGACTGACGAGCGTTTCCGGCTGTTTTCACCGACAGGCGCGTGACTTCCAAGGTCTTTGTCCGCTTGTTTATGAACTGTTTTGTTGTTTGTGTTTAGACGTTTTCACCCCATCTCTCCGTGAGATTCATTCTTAATTGAGATACGGAAGAGTTACTTACGAGAGGTTTAAATGTCGCATTCTGCTAGCTGTAACAGTAGCCGAGTATGCCGCAACAATTGTTGGCCACCTGCTGAGAGATGAAACGTGTGGGAAGCAATTCTATACTGAAGTGACAGTGGGAGTGATATATCGCACCCGGTGATTCCGCTTCAGCAGCTGCTCGCAAGTGCGCGTACAAGTTAGACCGCTTTTATTATCGTTTACCCTGTCTCTTGACTTTCATTTCCGCGCGACCCTTTCTTTTTTCTCCACTTTTTTTTCTCATCATAGAGTTCTCGTCTGCACAAATGTTTTATGCGGTATAGCTGGCGTTAATATCCGCGGGAGCTGATATGTCCAGCCAATTAATTTTCGCACAGCTTTCTCTCAAGAATGATAACAAATTACAGCAGCAGAGAAAAGGGGCTGCGCTTAGCCTCAGCCTGTCTCTTAACACGTCACTTTTTTTCTCTTGGACGAAAATAAAAGCAAAATAATATATATATACGCAGGAGGGAAGAAACTGACTACACACTGGAGAGTGCCAACGACTCTCGTCAGGCAATCAAGACTCGCTAATTGAACCATCTTGAGTGGTTATAGGAAGTAGAGAGATAGAGATAAAAAAAAGGAACGCGAAAGGGCGCCCATGATCGAAAAACAAAAGCAGCAGTGCAGCAACCTAAGGGAAATGAAAGGGGAGGCGGCTGAGCACGTGGGAGTTGGGAGTGAAGGACGTTGACAACGAGGGAGAGTTAGGGAGGGCAGAGAGCATGCGCAGAGAGTCAACTTAATTAAGGCGCTGCGACGACGCGGGTTGAAGGGGAAAAAAATGTTCGCGCCATAAATTACCCGCGCGGGCCGGAGCAGGCGGCCGGTTTGGACGAACGCGCGCCCGCATGTTTGCCCGCGCTCGCAACTGGGTCGCTTCAGCGAATGAGTATTACAATGGGATCTTGACCTGCGTCGACCCAATGTCGGTCTAATTGCGACCCATTCACCGGAGAGAGCCGTCGCTGCGCAAAGGCGTGCGCGTCGAAGGCACCGAGAAAGAGGAAGAGATGAGGACAGAGGGCCGTGCCGCCTGGCTGCGTCGAATATGTTTTCACGAAGTGAGCTCACATGTGCACGGTTGTCGGCGCCGCGGGCGAAACGCCGTGCGGTACATACGCCTCCGCGAACTATAGAGGCTGTACGAGCGACTGGTCTGTGGACAACGGAGGCTGCTGAGGCCTTGGGACAGTTTTCTCGCATTCTCCGCGCACCTTGTGGTCATTGCACGCCGGACAGGCTACACCCGCCACCTCCTCAACCCACCGCACGCATGCGGAGTTAAAGTTCATCCCGTTAAGTGCCACCTGGGGTGGCGCGAATCGCGTGCAGTAGGTGAGAAGCCCGCGAAGCGGTATAACAAGCGCTTTTTTGGAGGCACGTGTATCAAACGCACACGCGACGACGCGGTGGAATTTTGCGCGTACACGCCCGTGTCTGAAAAATAGTGAATGAATCCGTTCATCATCAATTCACGTTAACAGCCACAAGTACTCCTTTTCTCCGTCGACCATCACTCGCTGGATCTACCAAACAGTCGTATGTGTTGTGATACCATTGTAAACGGAATCCGATATATTCAGTTCTCATCATTGAAGCTTTGCATTGTTAATGAAAACAAATTGTGTTATCCTCGTAAAGTCAGCTTCGCCCGACAGGCGAAGCATTGATTGCGACAGCAAATAATTAGATAGCTATACGAAGTAGGGTTAGCCCTTGTATCAGCTGCATAAACTGCTGTAACCATTCGCTTACTATCTAACTTAACGAGCACGCTGTCCCGCGCGCACAGGCAAACACGAACACACATCACTCGATGGACACTCGCTGTCAGAATGTTGGCGTGATGTAGAGCGTCATCAGCAGCGAGCCAATCACCCTTCGTGCTGCCTCTCGCTTGAACGCGAACCAGGCACGCGAGAATACAGCGCACACGAAGCCATCGGCTATCTCCGCTTGGCTAGCCTTCGAACCCAGCGCACATTGGCTCAAAGATACGACGCGCGCGGCCGCCGGAGCTGCACAGGAGATGCGCACTAACCTCCTCACGTGCTCCTTCCATTGCGCGCGTGAGTAGGCGGCGCGCACCCTCCCGGCCTTCCTCTCTTGCGAGCGCGAGAAGACACTGCCGCGTCATCATCCCTCTCGGCTCACCCCCCGCAAGCTTTCGTTCGCACCAAAAACACACGGCCGCGATGCGATGTTGTCACTCTTGGATGCTATGCGCAACACCACGGCGGAAATTCGCCTGAGGTGTCCATATAATTGCTATCGCAATAGGAAGGTGTGCATGTACCCACCTGCACGGGCCGTGATGGGCCAGCAGCACGTTAAAAAAAACCATCAGCTGCTAAACTCTGCTAGACCATGGGGCCCACATAGGTAGTCTCTGCAGCATATAGTTGTCAAGCATTGACCTGCCACGCACCTGTTGCACCGGTTAAATGCAACACTGCGACCCTTCCTATGGGTTTGTCCCGGACTAGAAGCCATCCGCCGACATGCATGTGCATTCATCGTGCATCCACAGGCATGCATGAGGAATGCATACACCTTTCACTGGCCCAGGACGTCCAGTGCCTTGTGCTGTCCTCCGGGAATCTTGCATGCCCGGCGGATCTTTAGGGATGCTGCTAAGAGTTATTTTCCTACGTAAGCCCAGAAGGCCAAGTTCTTTTTTTATCAATAAACGTTTTCATGGTAATAACAGACCGACTGCCCCGTGCAAGGTATAGTGACGGTCCCAGGCAATGCCACATGCCCACAACGGAGGATCGTTGTTGTTGCCTACACGTGTGTGGCTCCTACCCACGATGGGGCATTGGCCAGGAAATGGGTGGATTATTCCAAATTAACATGGGGCATAAATTTCCGAATATCTATGGAATTAACACTGAATAGAGTCGACGTTAAAATCTGTTAAAATGAAATCAGGAAAGTCGCATCGAATCAGTAATAATTAATTTAAAAGAGGCCACGCGCGGCTGGGGCTGTGCTGCGCGGCATCTTCGTCTTCGAGGACATGTGCCACTACCACAGAAGATTCTACAAATCTAATTTCTTTTTTGTTTTTTTTACTTTGCAATTAATGATTCTCAATTATTATTATTTTTTTCATTTCAGTATGCGATTTCGCTTTTCTACAGCATTTACTTTACAGCAGCACTAAACATTTATTTCTGGTTATGACTTGGAATAATCCACCCATTTCTTGGCCAATCCTACATAGTGGGTGAGCAACATTTTCGCTGGACATCATCTACAGCCTCGTCTCGGTGGGAGGAATAGTTTTTTTGAAGTTCGGACAAAAAAAAAAACGCATAGAATTAGCGCCCAGTTCGAAAAAGTCAGTTCGCTGAAAAGGGAACGTAAGGGAGGGCCGCTTGCAGCATTTTGTAGTTCCAGGGAGCCTGTACTGAAATAGCTGGAATCTACCCCAGCGGTGTTCAAGTGCCCGTGTGCTTTGTGCGACGATTTCGCCCATCTGACGCGGAAAGCAGCGTGTCACGCAAAGTGCTCTGCATGCTCGGACTGTGACGCGGCAAAAATTGGCGCAGCAGCAAGGCGTAGAAAAGCACCGAAGGACGAAAAGGAACGTCACCAATGCGAGAACAATGCGGTGACCTTGGCGAAGAAACAGCGGCGCGGGTCAAAGGTAGGTTCTAGAACTCTGGTTCGTCGTCTTTTATCAGGCATCACTCCGCGGTATGCAGTACACTAACGAAGTAAGCAGCGAAGATGCCACTAATATATAGGCGGCGAAGCGGCTCTTGGTTCTTGCGAATGTTTGCGCTAAGCCAGAACAATATCTCCTCGAAACCTCAATTAGATTTCATTCTTTTGCTGCAGGGCCTGACCTTGCAGTGTGCCATGATAATCAAGTTTTTGGAGAAGCGCAGTGAATAAGCGGGTAAATAATAAACCACAGATCTTATTTTTTAAAAGAAGAAGTGAATGACAAATACATGTATCCCAGTCCGTCAGAATGGGCAGGCTTGTGACGAAAAGCAACGAGAGCCCCCAAGCTGTGTGTGTGTGTGTGTGTGTGTGTGTGTGTGTGTGTGTGTGTGTGTATATATATATATATATATATATATATATATATATATATATATATATATATATATATATATATGTATATATATATGAACGCTTTTTACAATTTTATCGCACCGTGTTTTTTTAATCTTTTTTTTTTCGTTGAACAGCTTGGCTAACTTTAAGTGGGACCCACGGTATGTAAAGGGGGGGGGGGGGGAAACGCTACAAATGGCAGTGCAGCCGCAATGTTCCGACATCCGCATGTTCCAAGAGCAACAAATAGAATAAGAAGCAGTCACTTTTGCGCACTGAAACATGGCGCCATGACATAATCACAGTTTTTCCCATGTCCCCAGCGATTTCTAGCTGCTTGCCACCGCTGTGAATTTTAAAAATTAAGGAATCGTGTGGAGGCACATACAAGTTTTGTGAGTACCATACTTTTTTTTTGTCTCCGCACAATGGTAAGCGACTTGAACTGGGAAACTATCGAGAGTTCTGGAAAATAAACTGAATTGAAGAATTTGCTCTGTTGCCATATAGCATGCAAATCTTACTGCACACGTTTTTTTTTTTTTTTTACATCTAAGAGCTGCGTGCCGGCCGTGAACTGCGCTAAAGTATTCTCATAGCAAGGAATTAAATGTTTGTAAACTAAAGCAAGCGAAGAATAAGTAACCGCGGTCCTATAAATGAGGAGGAAAACGTAAAATGACAAACATTGTCACAGTGCAACAATTTTCTGGACACGAAGGTGGTAACGCGACTTGCAGTAAGCCGCGGCAGCTTGTTGAATAAAAAAAAAATCACAATGCTTTTTGTTTTGAGGTCATTTTCTTTTTATAACGGCCGTAAATAACGCTCTCGCAAAGCTTGAACACGACTGGTAGGACCGATTACAAAACACTGTACGTCAAAACAGTGGCCAGTGTTATTCAGTACTTACCCTGCACCATACTCGAATACTGCTAAGCACGAAGTGCGTACTACTTTTGACGACGATTTTATACCACATATATCACTATCACAATGCGCAACTTGATAAGTACAGTGCATTGAGAAGCAATGAAACCGGTGAAACCATAGAATAAGGAAGCAGCTGTTGTAACGCCGAAACCGATGAAACCAGAGAACAGTCAGAGAAACGCACCACGCCGCTGGTATAGAATAATGTCGCTAGCTAGAGCAGCATGGTTGTGGATGTTCTCCGGTAGCACTAGCACCGCGCTTCAATGTAACACGGTTTCACTCGTCTATTTCGAAGCAAAGGGTGTTCTACACCCTGGTGTTGCATTCTTATTCTCTGGAAACAGAGAATGATATTTATTTATAAAAATGGCGTCAAAGCAACAATCACAGATATATTTTTTCACAGTTTTGTAGCATAATCCTAAATGTGTTTTTCTTGCATATATAGTTGAAAAAAAGAAGATATCACAATGCTGGCAAGCCATGTTGTGTTGTTATTAAGAGTTTCCTTAACCCATTGCCGAGCCGGTTTGAACGCAAACCACGGCAACCCGAAAACAGAGGGCATGACCACCATCACCAAAAACATCTAGTATCTCTAGTATCGTTGAAAACATATTAAGCGACCGTGTCCTTGTGTGCATGCTTCGCTGCAAATAACGTCTAAGCACGTAAAGCGCAGAATGCTGACAATTCACTATACGACACAGACTGCAGTTGCGGCCTCATCTTTTTATTATTGCCACAACGTATTTATTGCACGCTGCACACTCTTTCGATCGAAAACATGTGGACTACAACATTCTCGACTAGGCAGACACAGCGTCGAAACGTGACTAATGTGAGTTGTCTTGCACCATAGTCGGTGACATCCTAAACGTTACACACAAGCTCTGCCCACGAAAACGCAGCGTGTACCTATCCTTGACCTCTGAAAGAGAGCCGAGCCTATGCAGTAGGAGTACACCAATTATACACACATTATATACAACCCACACGGTTCGCTTATTTGGCTGACGCCAAGCGGTATTGTGTGTTTAAAAAAGCTGTTTTTATCGTAGAGACCTGTCTTTGTGCCTTTCAGGATGAAGCATGAAAGTCTAGGGCAGATTTTATGGTGACCTTGACATTAAGGCTAGATCAGCCAAAGATCAGCCATTAAGGCTAGATCAGCCAAAGCACGGTGAGAAACTGCTTCTGTTGGCGTATCGCGCGGTGGCTCTGCCGATTCCGCCATTGCTCTAGCACAGACGCCAGCAGCGTCACCGCCGCGTCTCTATGACATTGGCACAGGCGCCAGCAGCGTCATCACCGCGTCTCTATGACATTGGCACAGACGCCAGCAGCGTCATCACCGCGTCTCTATGACATTGGCACAGACGCCAGCAGCGTCATCACCGCGTCTCTATGACATTGGCACAGACGCCAGCAGCGTCATCACCGCGTCTCTATGACATTGGCACAGACGCCAGCAGCGTCATCACCGCGTCTCTATGACATTGGCACAGGCGCCAGCAGCGTCATCACCGCGTCTCTATGACATTGGCACAGACGCCAGCAGCGTCACCGCCGCGTCTCTATGACGTTGGCACAGACGCCAGCAGCGTCACCGCCGCGTCTCTATGACATCGGCACAGACGCCAGCAGCGTCACCGCCGCGTCTCTATGACATTGATGCGAGCTACCCGTGGCAGTGTATACACGGTGAGAAGCTGCGTTCGTCACGTCAGGTGTATACTATGCAGTGGCGTAGCTAGGTCGTCTGGCACCCGGGGCCAATAGGTCTTCAGTCACCCCCCCCCCCCCCCCCGGGTGTAGCCGGCGGAAAGAGGGGTGTCTTCAGACGTATATGACACCCCTCCCCCACATCGGCCCCTTGCACCCGGGGCCCACGGCCCCCCCGGCTCCCCCTGTTGCTACGCCACTGATACTATGTACAACGTTAACCTTCTCATGTTCTTATTTCTTACTGACAAACATTGCTCTAGTATATATAGTCACCTATCTGGCAAAGAACTGGCGTTTAACTTTGTTGTTTTACTGAAAGAAAGTACGTTTCGATTCATCATTTCCGTGCTTATAATGTGACCCGTGTGCGTATGTATGTGCGTGCATGTGTATGTGTGTGTGGAAATAGTGCGCAACTTCACTGATGTTAATGTGTTGCTTAGATCGTCAAGTTGTTACGTGCGATGACTTTATGCGCTACTTGCTCTCTCTAGCATAACTATACAGTCATGCCGTGGTACCTTAGCGTACACCGCTAAGATACCACGGCAGCGCCAGCTACGAGGCTGATTTACCTCTCAACGCTACATAAGCCATAGATTATGAGGGATGCCACGCGTATCTTGGTGGACGAAGAAGCTAAGCCTCTTCCGCATTTCGTCCTGTAAACTCCATCCGTTGCGTACCGCGCAGTGTGCATGCGCGAAGAGTAAGGAAAACTCGAGGAACCTTCTTGGCAGTTTTTGATTGCTTTTATTGAATTACACGCATTTAGGCTGGCTTAGCCCTCCAAAATCAATTATAGGTTACGTAAAATAATGTTGCGGACGACCCAACACATTGGACGATCCGGGACTTCAGATGCCCAAGTCTTTGGATGACCCAAGATTAACGGCGGACAAGGCGGGCGAGAATGCCCATAGCACAGAGTTGAAGGTAGTGGTCAAGGCTGATCCATCCTCTGGTGCTGTCGTAGCTCAGCACCTCGTTCAGTTGGTAATCCGTGAACTGGAGGCGGTTGCACGCCATTGCAGCTCGGAGGTCGACGTGCTTAATCCATCCAGAGTTGTTTGGGTCGTACTGTCGGAAGGATTTCCATAAGACGAAGACAATTCGATACAGCAAGAAGAACTGCTGCATGTTTATGGTGCCCGTGCGCTCTCGGTCGACCACGGTCATCAGCATCCTCGCGGTCTTCAGAGATATGACGCGGTACCGTAGATAAGTTATGCTGGACAACAGTGCCAGGTGTAGCTGGTTCACGTTGATGAGGCCCGTGTCGCCTTCATCAATTCCTACAAAGATAGACACCAAGTACCGCTCATAGACGCTTCCAGGAAAACTTGACATGATTCAGTGATGACTCCTAAGTCGTCCAGGTAGTATCTTCTCTGATGGCTGTTTGATTTATGCCAGGATGAAGATGGGCCGAAGTATTTGCTGCGACATGCGTCGACGCAGGTGGCGATGACGATGGTTGCTCAAGACAGGCGCCACTTGCTGACCAGGACACCAGGAGATATGCTGCGACAATGACTCTGCAGAGGTCATTCTCACCAAACGCAGCCAGATAAATTTTTGGCCCATCTGTACGGTGAGAATATGCACTCTTACAACGTGTCATTAATAGTAGAGTTTTCTACGAAAATTTACGTGATAATTCAGATTTTTAATCAGTCGCAGACATCATCGTACGACGTGGCGCCACACGTAAGATGGAATTAATTTTTTTTTTTTCAAGAACGAATGGCTGCGTGGAATGCGTCGTTCAGTTCTGTGATAGTTATTTATTTGCACTGGTCAGCATTTACCCTGCCAACTATGCTGTAGCAGTTTTCCTCTAAGAAAGCAAAAAATAAAAAATAAAACGGATATTTAGTCAGCCATTGTTTCCGGTGCCTGCTGTATCGTATTGTTGTAGAGCCATCGCCTCCACTATTTTTGTCAATGCCAGCGCAATCGCTCGCTCCCCAATGGCATAGAGTTTGCTACAATGTATTAGAGGGCTTAGAGTTTCCTACGATAAGAGGGAACTCTGGCGCTGCAATAGTTCAGCCACCATGGGAATTATGGGAAGTACATGGATTTGTCTGACCTTCGTGCTTGTGGATTCAGACGTTCTTATGGCTTTATTTATTACGCTTTATATGTCTTCATTGTCGCACATTTGAGAGCAATCTATACTCATCGAAGTGCAGAGGACGCTGCGAACACACACGATCGCTACTAATCGCAACGACTGAGCTTGCTGAGGCGGCCAAATCGAAACGCATCATGCGTCTCAAGGCACTGGCGAGCCCGCGATAAATTCATAAGGGCGCTTCACATCACTTGTCGATGTATGCGTCCGTGGCGTAATGGTCTCAATGTCCGTCGTCTGTGCTAGAAGTCCTGTGTTCGAATCCTGCCGTCAGACAATTTTTACTAATTTAATTATTTATTACGCAGTACAGAGTTGAAAATGACGTGTTAACAAAGTCACGAAGCCGTGTGAAGCCGAAAGGACGAAGCCTAGGAAAACCCATTTACATAATTCCCATGCTGGGTCAACCGCTCCCGTTGCAGCTCCCGTAGACACTAACGCCAGTCTCATACAGTAATTACTAGAGGGAACCTCTAGTAATTACTGTATGAGACCCCATGCCCAATGGGAGCCGTTAGTGCGCCTTAGATTTAAGTGAGTTGCTGTGATGCGATGCTATACCCAGATGGCACGACTGCTTGCGTTACGCTTGCGTCTGAGCGCGTGCCGCAGCCGTTGCAGTGAAGAGGTCTGTCAGGTTGTCACGCGTCTCTCAGTTTTCCTCCGAATTCCGTCGTGAGGCGCCACCCAGATGACACTCTCCCACAAGACCGCAAAGCAGGCGCGAACGCTAGACGACGGGGAGAGTAGGAAAGGACGATAGGAGAGGGTGGTGAATGACTGAATCGCCCCGATCGGGTCGCATCTAAAAAGAGGAGACGATGGTCCAGCTAAGACAGCGCCATTACCGACGGCTGTTGTGGAGCGCGCACCTTACCATTCACGCCCTCAATGCTCTTAAAGGGAAGCTGAAGAGGCTGTCGAATTCAATAAGACGCTCATCCGGATGCGGGAACCTTATAAACCATGTAGGTAAAATCTTGGGGGGCGGGGATTTTTCACTTAAGAGCGACGTAATCGTCGGTTAAAATTGAGCTGTAGCTCCGCCCCCCGTCGAGCGCCGCGCGCTGCTGCTGACGATGCGAGCGGAGACCGGAAACCGCGGCGTAGTGACGTCAGCACTGAGTGTTCCGTTCCTTCGCAGTCTCCGAGACCGTGCCTGACCGTGCTTATTTCTGCGTGCGTGCAGTCCTAATCTGCTTCGCTCGACCCTACATTCCTTTGTTTGTGTGTATATAGAGCGGTAGTTGACGTGCGCAGCATCAGTTGAACTTGAAGGCCGATCATGCCGGCGCTCTGTGCAGCCTACGGTTGCACGAACACCAGCGGCCGCGACGATGTTCCGATGTTCCATTAGTTCCCGCAAGACAAGAAGCTTTCAGCTAAGTGGGAGGCTGCTGTGAAGCGAAACAACTTCAAGCGCTCAAGAAAACAGTGCTGTGCTCTAACCACTTCCGTGACGATAATTACTACCAGAGTTTATCAATAATGCGTGCTTTGGATTCTCCTTCGTGTTAGCAAGCTGAACAAAAGGTGCATGTTTAGCTCCCACCTTTGACGCAGGTTTCATCGCCAAGCGCCGCAAATTTTCTATTCGCACGCGTGTTGTGAAACAGCCTGCGGACGTATTCTGAAACGTTCGCCGCGGCGAAGTTTCGCACTGGACACGCCTCTGCCGTTGCGGCGCGCGCTGAATGGCTGCTTTGACAAAACCGGAAATTCAGGTGGCGCAAGTGAATTTCCGGTTTTGTCAAAGCAGCCATTCAGCGCGCGCCGCAACGGCGGAGGCGTGTCCAGTGCGAAACTTCGCCGCGGCGAACGTTTCAGAATGCGTCCCCTGCATGCAGCTACCATAACGCAGTGCAAGTGTAAAGTTGGCATGTGTTGGAAAGCCGGCTCACGCCAGGACGCTGCGCTCCCCCTTCTCTCGCGCACATAGAGAAACCGGCCATGTCACGTAGCCGACGGAATTCGCCGGTTGCGAGTAGAGAATTCGGTTACGGGAATTCTACACAACGAGCTCGGCTTGTTCCGTGCATGTCAACTCATGCGCAGTGCGTGCCGCATGTCCGGAGACAAGCGGCAGCATCGCAATACCACGGGAAGAACAGCTACCAAGATATTCTGGTGCAATAGAAAACGCAGCCACCTCGAAGGCAGCGCAATACTGACTTGCCGCGAAGTTATGAATTTAAGACAGCACTCAATATAATTAGAATGCTTGAACGTCACCTCCTGACCTCTTTTATTATAGCGAGGAAGCCGCGGCGGAACACAGCCGCTCCTAGATTTATTTTCCTTCAATTCGATGTTACGTACCATCAATTTCCGTTACCTTGACAGAGTCGTTCCGAGGAAGCAATGTGGGCACCCCGCAATGCTCCGCGGTGCATTTGGCGGTCTGCGCGGGGTTCCCCGGAGCGAAATCCCATAAACTGTAACCACATAACGGTCACTGCAAGGCCCCTGTATACAACTCAATGCGAAACGAAAGGGCCTCATGTATGTCCAGAGACGCATCAGATTTTGTGTCGTTAGCTTGTCTTTTTGAGGCGGTTTCTGTGGGGTGTATATACAGCGCAGAGCAGTGCATGTACAGCTATACAATGCATGCAAAGGAGCAAACTCTGTTGTCGGCAGATGCACGGAGATTGCGAATAAATAAGAGCAAGTGATGCTGTGCAGGAAATCTTTGGGTGACCGCCGCCAGTGGACATAAGCATTAGTTCTAAATCTGCCCTCCTTCACTTATTACAAGGAAATAAAACATGCAACACAGTTGACGCCTGAACAGTGCATATTAAACGAAACAACAACAGTTTTACCACGCTTATTGCGCAATACAAATTAATAAAACCGGTTCGCAGTTGGCATTTTGCCGTTCACAAAAGTAATGAACTCCGCAATGCAATTTCCCAGCTGCATACATAACCGCGATGACAAAATGAGGCTGTATTGTATGCATTATTCATGCTTTCGTAGGGCGAAAATTCTTGCCTGCGAGTTTTTTCTCTCCTTTTCTTTTCTTGTTTGTGGGTTCGCGTGTGAGTGTGTGAGAGAGAGACGATCAACATGCTTTCAGTTTGTAACTTAAGCTCAAGTAGAACGCCCGCCCTTTTTTCTTGGCGTTAAGTAAACACACTACCGCTAGTGGCTGACAAGCGTAGATGAAGAAAAATGATCCGAACAGCTTTCGCGCACAGATGTAGTTAAACTACATTGGCGCAAGCAGTCGTGCAAACGAAACGTACCCAGACCACAACAAAAAATCTTCTAGTACAGTCTCCGACGAAACGCACAGACAATGAAAATGTCAAACCTGTACATTCCTGCTTCCAGTACTCACCAAGTTAAAAAATCCAAAAAAGGTCTTCGGTATCCCTGCCGCGCTAAATGCGCCCTACTTCGAACTTCAAACGAACTGCGCTATTGACGGAATCACTGCACACGCAGTTTTGCGCTATATTTCACATCACGGAGTCACACCGACTATTCCAGCTAGCCCAGCTCTCAGACACGATGCGCTGTCGAAGCGGCACATAAATTTGCCACGAAAAACAAAAACTTGTGCGGCTTCCCGAAGTCCATGATGAGCAGCCAGAAGGCGAGAAGACAAAAAACAAACACTTATCTTGCTGGCTGCTTTTTTTCACCTTGCCACATTTCTTGTGTGCTAAATATTTCAGAAGTAATGGTTCGAAGTATGCACTTTTTTTTTCTCTCTCTCTTCCACCGGCACATCTCATCTGTTCAAATGGTTTGAAACTGCAACGGCCACGGCTGGTCACGCTGGCTCAAAAGCTGTCACGAAGCGCAAGCGTTGAATGTCGTTGAAATCACTTTTGTCATACTACAGCGAAAAGAAGAAAAGAAATGCACGAAAATAAAGCGGCGCTTTTCTGTTGCCCATCAGCTGACGCTCGTTGCAAAATCATCCCTACTAGATATAAAGAGAGGAATGCGAACGCAATCGTGAATGAACTAGTTAACTTTGTTATCGCTGCTCATCGCGTTGGCGCTGTCGTCGCTGGCGTTGTTCTAACCGCAGCTTCTGACGGCGGCAGTACTAAGTTTACAGACCATTGAAGTCGCAAAAAAGCGCAGCTCTGTCCAAGTGCAACTGTCACTATACTTTTCAAAAACCACGCTTATATTCAGCCATTTTCGGACTCACGCGAGCTAAAAGACAACGGAAAAATATTTCAAAAGCCAGGGGAATTCACACTTGTCAACGTCTTTGCACGAAGGGAACGCATGACACACGTGGAAAGACAGAACAGGCGGATCATTGCAAGGACTCGCGTTTGATTTGAATAATGTGAAAACGTTGGCACGAAAGCAGCGATGGTGCGCTAGAAAATTGGCGGAATCATGGTTTATCCATCGTGATCAGTCGCCCTGCAATTCTAACCATGGCCCCCTGCAGGATGTTTACGGCTGCTTCGTAGACAAATAGGACGCATTCTGCTCTATTGGACCATTTGTGTAGTGATGATGCCACCCGCATAGGAGGTGAAACGACTATGTTTTTGTTTTTTGTTGTTAAGCAAAACCAGTGCAAAGACGCTGACAAAAATATAGTTAGTACGATGCGCATTTTAAGTGCGTAAACGCTTACTTGTCTACCCTCTGTGTGTTCTGCCGAGTTTGCCTACAACACTTGGAGGAATGATCTAACACCGAGTGTGTTGAAACAACTTACGCCTAGCACCGCTATAATGAAACTGTCGAATATCATGTGGTCTGTGCCATCGCAGCAACAACCATTTTCAATTACCTCCACCACTTGACAACAATGTTCAAACTGAAGCCATTCAGTTCATCAACACATTGGGTGTCTATCTTCGAAAATTGACTCGGGACTATTATGGAACAGATATATATAGAACGCACCGTATTTTTTAAATAGTTCTTTTTTGTCTTTTAGCAGACTGCCTAACGTTAGCTGGGACTCACGTTATATACAACCATCACCGTGACTTGTCACCACAGGATAGCGCGAGTCTAACATCACCAATTTGAGCGCAAACGTGAATTGAATATTGCACTTAGTATCTCAATTCCTCAGTCTACATGGTTACAGCCTTGCTTTTTTAATCTGGCAAGGTCCATTAAATTATTATAACATAATAATAGATATAAATAAATAAATAAATTAATTATATTGCTACGGGATAGTATTTCCAATGACGATGAGCCGAGCAGTAAGACGACGACGACGACGATTAGAAGCTAGCGCGGGCTGTTGCCTCTTGGCCAAGCGCAGCATATTTTCTTGTAAATATACTTGTACATAGCTTTAGGTCTGCGTCTTCCTACGTAACATATCTGGTGGAGGTGCGGGGTATCGATCCCCGTACCTCCGTATCTACGTAACAATATAATGAGAAAAAAAATCGATTTATAAGACATGGTGGTAGATACAATTTTAAAATCTACTGTATTCGTTTGTCACAGATTTGACAACTGAACACCGTAGGCCTTATGGTTGTATCTTGCACCGTGTTTATTTTTAATCTTTTCTTTAATTGCGATAGCAATTATATGGACACTCCAGGCGGATTTGTGCCGTCGCCGTCGCCGTGAGGTTCCGTATGAGTGAAAGCGCGCGACGGTGAGTCGGCCAACGCCGTTCGATCTCGCGTGCGCAAACAAGGAACGCGGACCGGATGCGTGCCCTCTCCTGTGGCGCGCGAGGCAGGGGAGTGAGGCGATCGAGGGCGGAGGGGCGTTCTTCTCTGGCGGCTGCTATGGTGCCTCGATGCCCTCCCCGCCCGCCGCTCCGTACAGAGTTGACACAACCGCGGCGACTACTACGGCGTTGGCCATGCGAATCGCGGACGCCGTAGTAGACGCCTTTGGAGGAGGCCGTAGGGACGCGTTGCCGGCGATCTTGTGTCCTGAAAGCGGTCTGCGACGTGGCTGAAGTGCGCGCGCGCGGGGGGCCTCATCTTCAAAGCGATCTGCGATGTTTGCAGAGTGCGCGTAGTTCCGGTAGCTTCGTGTGCGCTGTGCTTTCGTCGTTTCGTACGCGTTCAAGCGACATATGCGTGGAGGTCACTTGGCTCGCGGCTCCTGCCGCGATTCCTAACTCCAGCGTTTTCACAAACAGTTTCCGCTGTCATCGAGCGATGTGTGTTCATGCTTACCTGTGCGCGCGTGACACCGTGCTGGTCAATTTAGTTAAAACATGTTGACGGGCTAGCTGGTTTGGATGCATGATAGAATGCGCAAGCGCGACTGAACAAGGACGTAGAAAGAAGCAGACACACAAAGACAGCGCCGTCTCCCTGTGTCTGTTTCTTACTACGTCCTCGTTTAGTCACGCTTACACATTCTATCATTGTTAAGTTACTTAGTAAGCGAATGTTTACAAGTTTATACGGCCGATAAAACTACTATCCTTACTTCGTGTTGTTCATAGTACATAGCTGTACTTCGTACAGCTATGTACTATGATTTGCTATCGCAATCGTTGCTTCGCCTTTCCGGCGGAACAGCGAATTTTTTCTCGTTTAGCAGCTTGGATAACGTTAGATGGGGCATCCCATGTAACTAATTCAAGCAATAATATTTTTCTATGCGCTTCTTTGGCTGTTCGCCTGTTTTACCGAAGGCGCTTGCAAAAACCATTTTCCACGCGAGCAAAGGGCTCGCGTGGTAACTCAAAACCCGAGCAGGATCCTTGTGGTTGCTTTTATCAATGCACGTGGTCAAATTTAAGGAGCCTGACACAGATTCTGAGACATTATTTGGATATCCAGCGGACGGAATGCTTTCTATCACTTGGGAGTAAAACAGCAACCATATGGAACGAATTTGTGATGGCTATACGAATATTAGATATTTCAGATAGAAGTCGAATAATTAGTATTCTATTCGATCATATGACGTGGAATATGACGTTGAATATGGAATATGACGTTACAATCGTAACCAATTCTACTCAATATCAAAAACGAAACTGTTTCTTACAAAAAAAATAAGAAGAAAGAAGAAAGCTCAATGCAAGGTAGCTAGCCCAAGGAGATTACATACTTTATATAACCTCCTCGAGAAGAAAGCGACTCTTGGAGACATCGCAAGCTGGCGCCATTGGTACGTGGAATGTAGTGCAATGCCCTCACGCAGATGATATATAGCCGCGCGAGCCTCCAGAAGTGTGACATTTCTAATGCAATAAATGGAACTGAAGAGGACTTCCTGTGGTCGGTAGACAGCGAAAAGGAAGTGTCGTCGGACTCCGACACCGACTAGCCGCTAAGATTCAGCTGCGCGTGTTTATGTGCCTCTGGATGTTCCATAAGATCGTTTCAACATGGTACGCGTCGACTCGGGTTTCGTTGCTTTATGTGCGCGGTAGAATAGGCAACAAGTTATTTTAAGGGGATATCTTGGCGGTAATATAACAGCGCGTTAGAATTGGTGACGCGGTAGAATCGCGCAAAAACAGTAATTTGACTTGTACGAATAGCGGGCCTATAGAGTATACGTGGTCATGCACCATACGTAGCTGGCGGATCCAGAGGGGGTAGGCCAAACAATTGAACGTTAATCAACTCGCCCCCCAGTATTCTATTCTGAGACCCCCTGGGAGACAAGCTGCCACTTCTACGATGACAAGAAATTGAACGTGCAGGGAGCCCCCCTCACTCCCCCCCCCCCCCCCCCCGCTCCCCCTTCTCCCTCACGGCCTCCGCATCCATGCTATGTTTTGATGAGGGCTTCGATCCCCTGGACATTAGGTTTGTTTAAGAGAAAACGAATCCGAGCTTTTGCCTCCGTATGAAATAGACAAGGCTATCTGTAAACACACGCAAGATGACCTATCAACAAAAGACCACACGACACACTTACAGTTTAAAGCGTCACACTAACTACGATTTACATTAAATGTATAAACAAACATACACAAGATGCAAGACTCATAAAAAGCTAGGGAAATTAGGACTGAACAAAGCTGTAACGTTATCACAACAGAAATTAACAAAATGGACAAGCAAACAGTTCACCGGTTAACTACGAAGATGGTCTTTGCGGAGTCCAATCCAGGAAAGCACCTGCAGATTGAAGCGGGGGGCCGGAGATCAGTAGCCAGTTAGTTCCATGAGGCTGACACGAAGATCGGCTCGACTGTCGTCTTGGCATCGAGGAGCGGTCACAGCCCGATATTCCCAGGCTCTCCAGAAGTCACGCAGCGATGAAGTCTCGGTGTTCAAGTCCAGGCACCTGGCACCCCGC